>NC_039252.1:10236405-10470349 GCF_003368295.1 Carassius auratus
TATAATTTTGGACCATACAATGTATTGTTGGCTATTGCTACACATATACCTGTGCTACTTAAGACTGGTGTTATGGTCCAGCAGGGTTCGATATATGCTTTCATACGATGAGATAAAGATGTAAAACATCCCCTAAAGTGGTCTAGATCTGGTCTTTGAGAGCTTGCTGTCTCTCTGGGATGTATCGGAGGAAGGCAGAGCCTCCGGCACAGCTTAGAACTGATTTACTTAGCCTGGAAATGAACTTGACGATCGGCGCCATCGGCAACCGCTCCTATAGGAATAAATGTTTTTGCATAATGAAGTTTTACTTACCGAAACCCCTTTGATCCATTTTTATGTGTTTTTATTTTTTTAGTTTATAGACCAGGGTCATGACAAAAATGGAGAAGTAGGGGGTAGGGAACGTGTGAAGAACCCTGTCAAGGTTACAGCATCACAAAAACACATCTGATAAAAGCTGCAGTCTGTCTCAAGGGGTTGCTAGACGTGTTGATCAGGTGAAGGAGGTTTGAAAGGGGAAATGGGTGGAGAGGTATAATGAGGTGTTTATAAGAGTTATTCCAATTGTCGATAAGGATTATAAAGCCATTTACCCCGAACCAGAATTGTGATCCACTTGTCAGTCAATGTAGGATGGACAAGAATCCAAGTGAGACTTCTTCCAGTTGTCCGTTGAAATGGGAAACCAGTGATTATTGACATATTAAGCTTCGAGTCTAACCAGCTTGTGAGCGTGACCTGTCTGTTACCTCTGGAAAACGGCTCTGCCGGGATGTTTTTCCTGCCATCAACTTGATTCCATCGCTCTATCTCTACAAATCCTCCGGTAACACAGTAGCACTTCTATTCCTTGCCCTCCAGATGTGGATCACAGATTTAGAGTAGTTCTAGCCTGCTGAGAACATCACACTTTCCACACTTTACCTGTCCTAAACCCCCGTCCCCTGCAGAGCGCTCTTGTAAAGTGCCCTGTTCTCTGTCTCCTCAGCCTGTCTTCATCTGCCAGCTATCAGCCTGCTCTGATCTTTCAACTGGATCAGTCTTTTTCCCCCTTCCGCGCTGTATGGGTTCCAACCATGCTTTTAATTTATTTAGTATGGCCAAACATGCACGGTTTGAGCTCTGCTTTTGTCACGCAAAGTCAGCCAGGAAGGCTAGAATCAAATATCGCTGTAGTGTTGCCGTTTTTTTTTTGGGATTGATTTCTTAATGTCATCACATGAGATGATAGATGTCCTTGAGAACGGGAGGAAGTGGTGATTTCCTTCTGCTATCATTGCTAGCATTACTCTCTAGTTCTGTTTTAACAGTACTCTATCATCACATGTTGGTTATTGATATAGCTGTTTATTATCTATTTGCTTGTAAGCCATAGAGCTTAGTGATAACAGCGTCATAAGACATTGATATTTATTATGAGTCGGTGACCAAAATTAAATGTCAATTCAATGGCTAATGTCAATGTTAAATTGACGTCCAATACCTATGTCAGCTGACATTGATATTTGTTGGTTTTAGTTTGTGTATCCAAAATCCAATGTTAATTTGACGTCAGATTGGCGTAAAATACTTACGTCACCCAATTTCATTCTCAACCAAAACGCAACGTCTGTTCAACATAATGTCCAGCGTCAACCTGATGTTATGTTGACGTCCTGTGCCTGCTGGGAACACATCCGCCAATGTTTAGCTACTTTGGAATTAACACATTAGTACAAATATTGGCTTTTATTTCTGTGAATTCCTCAGAAATACTGCTTTGTCAATTCATAATGCACAATTTTTGTAATCAAATTGTCAAAGACGTACTTTTACTGGCAGTGCGTGTTGGAATATCTCAACTGCTTTAATTTAATTGCATTAGCTTAATTAGCATTAGCCTATGTTGACATTAACGCTACATCTTTCTGTAATTTTGGACCTGTTTTGTTTTTGTTCAAATCTTCATGACTTTTCCAGATATGCAATCTGAACAAACAAACAAAAGTCTAATAGAAAAAATATATATATTATGGTCAAAGTTTTCTGACCATAGAAAATGAACAGGAAAGGCCCTAAAACAGAGCAATTTGTAAAAAAAAAAAAGTCAAAATATTGAGAATTCTGCAAAAATGAAGCTTAAAACTCTCAGTGTGGTTTGTAAACCAATTTGTGCATTGTGTTGCCAACAGCGATACTGACTTTTACGTTCTGTTTATTTGGAAACGGTGAAAAATGACTCCTACGGAATGCGCTTCCAGACACCACGCTCTCATTTGCATGTGGTGTGTCATTAAGGACTGGAGATGAAATAAAAGAAATGCAAAAGGGAGTGATTTCAAGAGCTTGGGACCTTCTCTGTTTCTCTCTGCAGAATCTCACATAGCCTTTCATCGATAAAACCCTGGCAAGAACCGATGCAAGAGAACCGCTCTGTAGTCTCCAAAACCTGTCCCGATGAGTGGAGAAATGTAACTTTGAGAGTTAGAATCACTTAAAACATTCTAATACACATTAGGGGGACTTGTATATTTAACATTGATAATTATGTAGCATATATAAGCATTATGTTTGTTGTCAGTTGACTAGAGTTTGTGCTTATGACTATAATGTATGTTGTGTTTACACATGTGTTTTGTGTATAATCTATAAATCAAGAGTGCTTTAAGTCTTTTCATAGATTCAGATTCATGCATCTCATTTCTCATTTTCTAGTCATTTCCCACTGAAGTTATTATCCATTGTCTCTTCCAAAGAAATTGAGACTTGCCGATAAGTGCCGACTGAAAGCTTCCGGTATTTTCCCAGGGGCGCGTCGGTAATGGCAACCCACGGCTCACCTCTCTTCCTCCCTCCACAGTGACCTTGATAGCTCAGTTGCATGTTTTGAGACTAGAACTCACAGATTTTATTTCGCCCACAGAGTCAAACCGTTAACCCAGCCGCTCACTCCTGTTTACTTCCATACAACACGTTCTTCGAGCGCCGCGTGGAGAATGAACTTAGTCAGAGCTGGAAAATCTGTTTAATATATGAAACAGCAGGTCAGTTCAGGGTTATGGGAACATTTTTTTTAACCCCCTGAGGAGCGAGTTACCCCTCGTTCACCTCACAGTAGCACCACCCTATGGTTTTCTTACTCTCCCAAAGCCCTGAAGTATTTATAAGAATCTCAATCTTCCTCCCTCTCTCTCTCTCTCTCGCTTTCACACGATTTCACCATCACAGATGGCCTTAAAGGGATGGTTCACCCCAAACTTTTTCATTTATTTTTGGGTTATTATATTCCCACCATCATGTTATTATGAACCGGTATTATGTTACTTTTAGTAGGACACAAATAAAATAATTTTAAAATAATTGTTATGTCTATTGTGTCTAAGAATGGCAGTTTGTAGCTTAATATTAAATATAAAAAATATCTAAATATAAGTAAAAAAAAAAAAAAAAAAAAATATATATATATATACACACACACACAGACAGACAGAGACAGACACAGACACACACACACGCATAACTGTTTAAGATAAGAATATATATAATATATATATATATATATATATATATATATATATATATATATACACACACACACACACACACACACACACAGACAGGACAGACAGAGACAGACACAGACACACGCATAACTGTTTAAGATAAGAATATATATATATATATATATATAAATAAATTAATATTTTTATATAAGATAGATTATATATATTATATATATATATATATATATATATATATATATATATATATATATATATATAATAAATTAATATTTTTAATTGTGCTTGGATGCTTTATATCAAAAGTGACAGTCAAGATATTTTTTTTTTACTTCAAACAATTGTTTCTTAATTTTTTTTATTAATCCAATTAATTATTTTTTACAATTTTAAATTTTTCATTTTTTTTTTTTATTAAATACTCGTGTTTCTTTCTCTCTCTTCTCTAACAAATGAGCTCTCATCTTTTATATCTCTCTTTATTGTCACCATCTCTTTTCCTTTCTCTCACTGTCTTGTTCTTTCATAGGTTCCTCATCTTCTTCCTCTTCATTAATTACAGCCTCTCTGCCTTTGCGTCTGAATAGGAAGCTGCATCTCTCAGTCTAATTAATCACATGACTGTAAAGCTTCGTTGTCATGGTCCAGACGTCCGCTGAGGTCAGTGCAGTAATGAAAAGCTCACTGACCACAGACACATTCATCTAAAACCAGTTCTGCTTATACTAAAGCCGTCCATTTGGCAAAGTAATTGGTGTGGAAGGCATTGGATGCAAAAGTGGTGATTTCTGGGAGATTGTGATTGATTGGCTGTAATGGTCTCTGATGATGGTGAATTAGGGGTTAAAGGTGCAAACTGGGAGGTTAAACAGATGTGGATTTCTCTTATTATAGGTGCATTTGATGGCCAGGACATCACATTCCAGTTTTTGTTGTCTACATTCTATATTTTTTTTGTGAAACTGAAGAGAAGATGCGAAAGGACGCAGTGTGTGTGTGTGTGTATGAGGCGGGGTCACTGCAGTATCCTGTCACTCCTCCCCTTCACGCCGCTTTGTGTGTGTACTCAACCATGCCTTTCTGTTTACATGGCTGACGCGTGATGGAGAGAACGAGAAAGAGTCAAAGAAAGACACTTGCATCATTAAAAGAGGAGAAAGAAACAAAGAGAGGAGAATAAATAATTGACAGAGAGATAGAAAAAAAATGGTCAGGATTTTCATATAAAATGGTTGTGAACTTTGTGGCTGAATATACCTTAAAGACCGAATTAAAGCAAGGCGGCAAAATGACAGTGGAAGAATCCCAATAAATCTGTGCAGATATTGGCTCAGACCTGCTGCCAACCCCCTTTTCCTTCCCCCGTGACTCTATAGACGCTCTGCAGAATATTTTAACCCTTTCGGGCAATCTGTTTTACATTCCACCTGTGCCGAGGGAGGGATAAGCCTCTTCATATCCCCCTAGGACAGAGTCAGGGACCTTTGTCTAGTGATTACTGTTTCAAATAGCTATGAAAGAAGATACAGAATCTCCTACTTCATTACTGCAAGCATTGTTCTTAATAGAACATGTGTATGTGTCTCTCTGAAAATATTATATTTATTAGATTATATTATTTTTTGCCCAATATGAGGTGTGAAATTAAAATTTTAGCAACATAAGGGAATTTTATATTATTATTATTATTATTATTATTATTATTATTATTATTATTATTTTACAGCATTTATCAATCTTGGCAAATGTTAATGTATAAATATGCTACATGTTAGTTTTCATAATACATTAACCTATTAGATTTTTATTTTCACAGATTTTAGTATTAATGTCTGTAAAAATTGCTGTTTCTAACTTCCATGAATACATGCTGTAAAAGTATGTTGTTCATTATGAATTCGTTTTTACTATTGCATTAACTAATGTATTAACATATACAAATCGCATATAAAAATATCAGTATATAAAAAATTTAATAAAATGAAATTAATCAGGAACTGCTTGGAAAAAAAGCTCCCGTTCCTTTGACAGTGACATTGTCATATTGCCTGTGAGATCAGATTTCTCTTTACAGAGTCTATATTTTGCACAGGAGTCTTTGTTGCAATGCAGTATGTGATCAGGGGACCTTGACTGACAGATGTGTGTGTGTGTGTGTGTGTGTGCCGGGAATGAGGACTCGGCATCAGGACAAAGATACAGCGCACATGGCAGAGATGCGCAGATGCAGTATAGCCCTGTGCAGGGATAAGAACGCGTGCTCGTGTGTGTTTATGTGCTGAACTCTCTCTATAGGCAGTCTAGACAAAGAGCCAACCCTGTTCACCCCGTGACAGAGAGCGTGAGTGAGTGCATCGCTGCAGTCGGGGAGTAATAAAATGTGTCTGCCTGTCCAGGACAAAGCACCCGAGGAGGTGGCGAGGAGAAGGAGGTAGAGAAAGAGAGGATGTTGGGGGAAGGGTTCCACTCTTTCTTTGTTCCATTTTTCATGAAAACCCCATTGTGTGCAAGGAGACCTGTCCTGTCTTGTAGGGAGATTGCAGGAGTAATTACTGTTTCAGCTTTTTTTAGAAGGAGAGGAGAGGGTTGAGGAGGAGAGAGAGTGGGGTTCATTTCAAGCCCCAAGAGGATCAGCACAGTCCAAAATTCTTTCCGCCACCTGCAGTGTATACATGCAACCACAGATTCATAACTGCGAAATGTCTCTTAAAGGAACAGTTCAGCCATTAATTACTCACTCTTATGTTGTTTTTAAATCCGTAAGACCTTCGTTCATCTTTAGAACACAAATTAAGATATTTTGATGAAATCCGAGAGTTTTCTGACCCTGCACAGCTGACACATTCACGCCCCAGAAATGTAGTAATGTAGAAATGAAGCTACAGGAATGCTTTTTGTGCTAAGAAAACAATAGATAAAAATGTTATCAAACAATTCTTCTCTTCCGTGTCATCGTCCATCAACATTATTGAGAGTGCTATGACTTCTGTTGAATGTCCCATCTATAAATGGTTCGTAATTTAAAAGTCTTTTTTTTATCTTTTACTAACAAATGTCATTGCTTCTAGAACAAATTGCCGACACACAACTAATTGCAACACAAATTTCAGATCATGTTCAATGTGTTAAAGGAGTAGTTAACCCTAAAATCTACATTTGCTGAAAATATAGTCACCCTCGGGCTATCTAAGATGTAAATGAGTTTGTTTCTTCATTTAAACAAGAGAAATGTAGTATCACATGACTTGCTTATCAAATGGATCCTCAGTGGTCAATGGGTGCCGTCAGAATGGGAGACCAAACAGCTGATAAAAACATCACAATAATCCCCAAGTAAGTCCATCAATATGTCTTGTGAAGTGAAAAGGTGCTTTTTTTAAAGATTTTTTTCTTATTTTAAATGGATGTTAATTGATGGACTGCAGTCTCTTGTGGATTTTTGTGGTGTTGTATCAGTTGTTTGGACTCTCATTCTGTCGACTTCCGTTCACTGCAGAGGATTAATTAATGAGCAAGTAATGTAAAGCTAAATTTCTCCAAATCTGTTCTGATGAAGAAACAAACTTATCTACATCTTGGATGGCCCGAGGGTGAGTACCTTTTCAGTAAATCTTCATTTTTTCAATATATAATGTGTACAATATGATTGTCCACTGAGAGGCCGTCACTGCTTATTTGAGCATGATGTGTTTGTCAATGCGCTTGTGTGTGTGCATGCGTGAAGTCTCAGGTTAAGTGCCGTTTTCTCACTGTGAGGTGTGGATGGGGTGATAATTGTATGGCTCAGGGTCAGTATGTTTGTTTCTGGTGGTAGTGTGTTTATATGCTTGTGTGTGCTTGACTTCCTACTCTGTCAAGTGTCAGTCACACCAAGTGTTTGTGTGTGAACCAGCTGCAATGCAATTAAGCACGTGGTGCTGGCGTGATAAGCTACCGTGAGCTTGTGTGTGATGTGCGAGTGACGTCTGAGCGTGTGTGTGTGTTTGTGTGTTTTATCAAGCATGCATGCATAATTGGCTTCAGGGTGGAAACATAAACACGCTGTATATTGGTTGCATTTAGAAGACTTTACATGTTATTAAATGTAGTAATATCTCTGTATGTCTGTTTCCATCATTTTAAAGGATTTGTAGCCAGAAATATCTTTGCTTTACATGTAGCCATAGGAAATGTTCAATTTCAAGCTATTTTTATTCCTTTTCTGTTACAGGATGTATGGCGGGATGTAATGGGATAAATTTAGGGAGGTTTCGGAGATATACGGAAGGAAGTCAATGTGTGCTATAAGCTCAATAGCAGTCTGTCAGTCATTTGGCAGCTTTTTAAGTGGGGTCTGTTCACTGTGTCTCACCATGTGTCCTTCGGTTGATTCTGTTCATTGTGATTGCTGATATTGTGTGTTAATTGTGGCCTCTCAGTTTCAAGGGCTTTTCAAGAGCTTTGCAGTAGCTGTGCACTGTTTGTGGTTTCTGCTGTAAAAGCCGCTTAAATCAGCCTGTGTTGGCTTTACCGTGTCTCAAAATCTATCCGAGCTGGTTCTTCCATACTAGGGGTGCTCCAATCACGATCGGCCGATCGTTATGCGCATCTCGTCAGTAAAGCCGGTTTTCTAATCAGCGGTTAATTCCATCAGGTGCGTGATTTCACATAGAGCGGCTGTTACTACACAGAGCCGTTGTTAATAGAGAAGATGCGCCAAAAAACGCTGAAAATGAAGTGGATTTGCGCATCTTCTCTATTAACAACGGCTCTGTGTAGTAACAGCTGCTCTATGTGAAATCACGCACCTGATGGAATTAACCGCTGATTAGAGAACCGGCTTTACTGACGAGACGCGCATTAACGATCGGCCGATCGTGATCGGAGCACTACTATTCCATACTAACAAGTTAAAACCAACAAACCAAACCAAATAATATAACATAATTTGTTGTCATAATAATTGCAATGTAAAATGTACAATGGTTTGTATATATTAACTGTACTGTATGTACAACCATTAAAAAGTTTAAGATGTTTTTGAAGGTGACTTCTTATACTCACAAAGGCTAAATGTATTATATACAGCAAAAACCAGAATAAACATTTCTTATTATTATCAACTGAAAATTAGTTGTGCTGCTTAATATTTTTGTGGAAACCATGAACCAGAAGTATGGAGAGATTTAACATTCTGCTAAGAATAAAGGAGTGTAAGAGATTCGATTTGTTCTTAAGAATTGTGATTGACAGGCTTTTATGAACATTCTTCTCCTGAACTTTATTTCAATCACTTTAATACCACATTTACATCAGTACTGTCACAATACAACCGCCTAAGATGGCATTTAAAACATTTACACCATGCACGTCACACATCTCGCCAGCCTTTGGTTCATCTGAAATGACAAAGGTGGTAGTTAAGCAGATTTCCTCAGCCCTGTGTTGTTACGGAGGGCGCGGGGGTGTCCCGAGAGGTGTAATGATTCTCCTGTCTTCTGCATATCTGCTCATTATTCACCTCTCTTCCTCAGTCCGCAGGACCTGTTTATCTTATTTGAGAGTCACAGAGTAATAACTCTGTCTATTTTCCTCCGCATCTCCTGACCTTCTGATAAATGGATCGGAGATTATGCATCTGACAAATGGATTTACATGTGACATAATCAGGATAGATTTGGTGGCAAGGGGTGCAGTAGGCAAATCGCTCATAGCCCTCGGCAGGAGGGATTCATTTAGAAGCCGAAGACGGAAATCTTGTTAGAGACACTGGGAGGGATTGTTTTATTTTTTTATTTATTCTAACACCACATTACGACTGTTCCCCAAATCTGAGCTGCACAAGAAGCTAATGAGGAGTGTGGGGTGTGTTTTGCTCTCTTTTGTGTCAATACCTATGGAGATTTGATTGGACAACATGCTTTCCATCTCTCAAGTTCCACCTGTGCGTTTTGTAGTAGTAAAAAAGAGGAAAAGAAAGTATTAAAGATAGAAATAAAGCAGAATGGGATTGAGCTGTATTCAAATCAGTATTTCCCACATGAGCACCACAGCTCAACGTATCAATAAGCCACTGCACTGGTGTACCAATTAAACAGCCCAAGAGTGGTTTAACAAAACAATAACGACGCTTACCCCGGGAGAATTGGGGCAACACTGAACTGAATGTAGCCCATAGCTTTCTTCCCAGATCGATGAGTCCGCCTAGCCGCACTGCAGGTGCTGAAGCTGCATTTAGCTCTGTTCCCATGACTCCGTCTCTCTCTGACCCCTCTCTGCATCTCCATACTGCACTGCTTTAGCACAAGAAACACTGATATCATACAACTCACAGACCTACTGTAAGCAAATGTACATTTTAGGTGGGAATCTGGGTCATTTAGTGGAAATTCTGCAGGGGTTTCTGCAGTTTTGGGTCACCGTTACACAGTTTTCAGCCTTAGACGCACACCTACCCAGATCGCCCACAGATGGCTCAGTGTGTCTCCCTAAAGTATCATTAGCCAACTATGGATTTACCAACATGTTCATTTTTAAGAGTGGAGAAAACAAACAAACAAACAAACATTTTTTCGACTGTAAAGGAACTTTTGTGCAAGTGAAAGTTTGCATAGATGATAAAGGTCCTTCATTGAACCACCAATGCCAATAAAGAACCTTTATTTTTAAGAGTGTGCTATGTTTATTATCTCGAATTATATAGCAGAAGTTGTAAATGCACCTCTTGCTTGACAACGTCATTAATGACAGTTGTAGAACAAAAGTATCGAACGATGGATGTGTGACAAAGTTGCGATGGTTTTGGGAAATAGTTGTAACTAGCTAGTTATTTTTCTAGTGACGCATTGTACTATGGTAGTTAAGCAGCACGTTACGTATGGTAGTTACATTGTTATACAGAAAACACAGGCTTCAAATGAGGAAAATATAGTTTTGTTTTAGCAAAGTAATCTATTCACAAAATGTATATTTAGTTTTGTTTTGTCTGTGAAATGATCATGGACATCCGCCATATTTATATATTTTTGCTATAAAAAATCACCTCGAAATGGCACTTTAAAAACGTTATGCTGTATTCTTGAGATTCTTGAGGCTGTATATTAATATACATATGCTGTATATTACAAACTAATCGGGCTAGAAGAAGCAAACACTGTTGATTCAGGCACAACAGAATGTGAAAAGATGTCCAGATCTCCTAGATTTTGCACCAATTTCTCCCTTACTATCAGTGCAGTCAATCTAGTCAGACTCAGCAGAAAAGTTTTATATGTGAATCATGAACGGAGATATGTATTTTTGCTTTGTGAAGCATTAAATGAGGGTCATACGGCCAGTTCTTATCCCAGAATTGCATTTCATAACAGCCATATGCCACTCCTCACCCACGGCCTGTCGGCACAGCTTGCCAAATTGTGTCACTTGTGATATAACACAGTCAGAGCATCAGCCAGAACCTAAATTAAACCTAAACATTTATAGTTTTAGTGGCTTTATAAGAATAAGAATGATTGCAATGTTTTATATAGTTTTTTACGTTGAATATAGAAGGACTTTTATTATTTTTAAACCTAAAAGATCCATCAGTCAGCATTATGCAAGCAAAAAAGGTTTGACCTTTGAATTGCCATCAGTGGAGAAAGATGGTGAACTGGGCTAAACTTGAGGAAGCTAACCATGCTAACTAGCAAAATCTTGAGCCTTTGATGTGCACTAACATTTGATAAAGTATGCAGTAATGTTAATAATCAGAAGGCTTACCTGTTTACAAAGTAGTTCTTATATGTGTGGTTTGTGAGCTGTGCTAGTTTTTTGGAAGTCTGTGTGTGTGTGTGTGTGTGTAGTGTATGTGGTATTTCATTTGGAGAGAGTGGCATTGTGGGTAGACCCAGCAGGGATTGATACTGCAGGTCAGGATTTGGAAATGATCTGCTATTGTTGGCCCAGCAGCTCTCCACCCATGCGAGAATAAGCCTCCCCGTCCCACTCACTGTTCCTGTGGACAAACACTTTTTTTAAGGCAGAGTAATTTGATTTCAGAATCTCAATTCCTTCCTCTCTCAACCTTAATTCAATATCCCGCCCCAAAGTGTGTTTATCCTCTTTTTTATGAGGGCTGTGTGATGAACAGACCTGACTTTCTGCTAAGTGGCTTTCTGATTCTTTCATCCGTTCTCTTTTTTCTCTCTCTCTCTCTCTCTCTCTTTGTTCTGCACTCTCTCAATCTCGGTCTCTCCTTCATCATTTTAAAGTAGTGTATGCTCATATTTCCAATAGATTCTGAACAAGAATAGTGATACAAGCTTATTAGTCTGCACATTTTTGCTCTGCAGTGCTGTTTATGAGTATTTGTTGTGGGTGAGTTGTCACTGTCATCTGCCATGTTTGTCTGAGACAGATTGAGCGCTCCATGCCGCCGCATTGGTCTTCTCAGAAAATCTTTGTCTCCGAATATTGCTCTTGGTCTGCCGGTCTGCTGCCATACTCAGCCTTTTGCTCTGGAGACGATCATTTACCAAACACCAAACACAGATAAGAGCCCAATGACTGAGTGTTATTTAACACAGGATCAGATTTGGTTTCAAACCGGGCAACAGTTTTGTCAGATAAGCTAATGTCTTCTGTCTTTGTTTGTCAGGGACAGTATAATATGAAAAATATTATAAGATATCATTTATATTATAAAATGAACACTATTAAAGGGGTTATATGATGCTATTTAAATTGTTTCTATCTCTTTGGAGTGTTACAAGCTCTTGGTGCATGAGGAAGATCTGTAAAAATGCCACTAATGATTCAAACACAAGTTTTAAGCAGTGTAGATCAATGCTTATTGTTAGTCATTTCTTAGATCGAAAAAGCAGATATGATGTTATAATTACGCAGAGTGGTATGCAACCCAATACGTAAAAACACAGTATAAGTCATTGTAATCAGTAATAATGTCCCTACTGGATGCAACATATGCCTCGTTTATAATGGGTTTTATTGTTTTGTCTTGTGCTGGGACACAGGACATCACAGTATGTTAAGGGGGGTAACGTTTCTGTCACAAACTTAAGGAATTCGGCCAATCACCACGCACTGGATAGCTGGCCAATCAGAGCAGAATGTTATTAAATGGATATCATTGCCAAATGAAGGTATTATTGTTATGGTAGATTTATTTTCTGCAATATATCTACCTATATATGTCTATATACATGGCATACTATAGATAAATTAGATTGTAAATTGTATATAATTATTATATATTTTTATATTATTTTATTTTTAATTTTATATATATATGTATGTGTGTGTGTGTGTGTATGTATATATATATTTATATATATATATATATATATATATATATATATATATATATATATATATATATATATATATAATGTGTGTGTGTGTGTGTGTGTGTGTGTGTATAATGTAATATAATACATTAGATTACATTTCAATTTAATTCCATTGTACTGTTAATTTGTCATGACATCATTGTCATGTTAAATCCTCATTTACCTTCTTAACTCATTTCCATATTTGATGGTATTGTCAGTAAATATGCAGCTTATGTTTGTGTCTGCAAATATAGTCGTGTCATACCTGATTTAAAAAGTAATCTGAAAAAAATTCACAGAACTTTCTGAAATAAGTGGGGATTTCAGCACACTCAATACAGCAACTAAGATACTCCTCTTTTACCTTGATGGGATCGTATCGCTTTCTATCTCCTTGACAGAGTTCCATCAGCAGTGAAGATTAAGGTTTAGCCATGCCGCACCTCTCCAGGTGACTCCTCCAGGACAGAATAATCATTCCACACAGATAAATAACCCCAGAATGGGATGTGATGGAGTGGGAATGGATTTGAATCACATAGCTGCTGCAAGCTATTTTCAGTTACAGGCAAAGTACAGCCGAGGAAATTTTGGTGAGCATGCTCCACCTCAAGTGTGTGTCGGTGTGTGTGTGTGTGTGTGTGTGTGTGTGTGTCGGTGTGTGTCGGTGTGTGTGTGTTCAGACTGCAGAGCTCCCCAAACTGGCATTAATCACCTGGTTCTATCCCAGCCCCCATATGCGGGGACTAGACGTTACCTGTTCACTGATTGGCCAGAGCTTTTGTCTCAGAATAATAATAGAGTGAAATAATGTTGCTTATTTATATGTTCTGTTGTCCTCTTCACCTGTAAAGTGTTCTTAGAACAGAGAAAAGGAAAATAAATGTTGAGCAGTGACTGGGACACTTGGGCTGTCGTCTCACCTTTACACACACACACACACACACACACCCTGAAGAAAGAGTTCTCCAGCAGTCTGTGAGATAGGGTTGTCATGGCAACGGGACTAGACCTGTAGTTTCCCAAGAATTATTTTCATAATGACCGTGTTACTGCATAATCTGATTGTCTGATATTATATCCCCAACATCCTCCATGATGATAATATTCAGCTCAAGGAATTCATTGTTTCCTACCCTTTCTGACAGTAACCCTTAATAAATGTTACTATGGTAACCACCAGAGTTTCCATCAAAATACAATACAGTTTTTGTTTTGTACAGTAAAACCATAATTAATACAGGATCTCACTTAAACGCTGGAAGAAGTCTTTTAAAGGGACAGTTCACCCAAAAATGAAAGCCAACAAAAGAAAATAAGGTATTTTGAAAAATGTTGGTACATTTTTGGTTCCCATTAGCTATGTTTCCATCCACCTATTTTTTGGGGCTCTTGTATATAATAATGCTGGATGGAAATGCCAGGATGCGCACAAATTCTAAAATTCTAAAACGTATGCACTCAACTTAGCTGGATAAATTTCTTATACGGTGAGGAAACGTGCATAAATTACGATGGAAACACTTTTAATGAATAAATATCTTAATGCGCATCAAAAAAAAACAAAAAAAAAACGTGACTTTGCAACGGGACAGGATAACTGCAACAACCAACGGCCTAATCTCATGGCACTAGGGGCGTAGCGATCTTTTCAGAAGTGAGGGGGACAGAAATTATATATAGGCTATATATATATATATATATAAAGCATTTCTGCAATCTATATACAATCAAGTTTTTGAACTGTAAGATATTTTGTTTCTAAAGAAGTCTCTTCTGCTCACCAAGCCTGCATTTATTTGATCCAAAGTACAGCAAAAACAGTAATATTGTGATTATTTATTTTATATTTAAAATAACTTTTTTCCCTATTTGAATATATTTAAAATGTAATTTATTCGTGTGATCAAAGTTGTATTTTCAGCATTTTTACTCCAGAAAAAGTGCGGGGGACGAATTTCCATTATATTAAAAGTGGGGGGGGGGCATCCCCCGCGTCCCCCGCGTAATCTACGCCCCTGCATGGCACAGCACTTGAAATGCTAGTTTTGTCATTCTAAGATTCTTATGTAAAGTCTCATCAAAGTGCTTCATTATAACTCCTAGAACTGAGTTCCCAAACAGCAGCCACAAGATGATGTGACCATTTCATGTGCTCTGAAGCTCGTAATTTATTGTATACAAAAATTATTATATACATTGCCTTCTCCTACTGTAGAAAATTAATTAATTAATATTCAAAATTTCCAAAGTTTAATTCGTAACTCTGGATGGAAGCATAGCTATTGACTTCCATTGTGTTAATATTGTATTGTATTTATATTCCATTTATGTTCCAGCCTGGTTGACAACATTTTTCAAAATATCTTCTTTTGTGCTCAACAGAAGAAAGTAATATGGGTTTAGAATGAAAAAAATGGTATTTTTCTGTGAACCTGTATCTATTAAGAGACTATGATTTTTTTGTTGAAAACTATGGTTACCACAATTTTATTTATTTAAAATTAGGTTGTTGTATTCTTGTTAATTAGAATATTTTTGTCAAGTAATTTGACTGTCTTCTAAAATATTATTTTTTTCCTAGTAACTTTCCACTGCATCTCATAACCTTCCTGCAAATAAACAACCATGTCTCCTTTATGAGGGCAGAGCCCATGGGATTAACACGTGCAAATTAAGAATACACAAAGTGTGTACATATAAAGCACACTCATATTATGCACAGTAGTAACACCACCACCACCAAGTCCAATCCTGTGTTTGTGACTGATAGTCTGTTATAATCACTTTATATTGAGGCTGGATGGTGTCATCAGTCACTTGTGTTGTTAATGTGTTGATATTATTCCCCATGTTGCTTTTGCCTGCAGCTGTCTCCATCCTGTCCCTGACCTGTAAGACCGAGAAAACTTGGTGTTAACAATAAATATATAAAGAATAAGAATATAAATAAAAATTGATTCTCACACAAAGCTGTCATATAACTTTATAGTTTATGATATAGTTTACTGCATACATGAGTCATATGAATTGCTTTTATGGTGTTTTTGGAACTTGACAGCCACTCATAACTATATGGAAAAGAGCAGCATGAACATTCTTCAAAATATCTCCTTTTGTGTTCCTTGAAAGAAAGGAATGATTTAAAAACTATATTTTATACTAGTGAACAAATGATGAAAGAATCTTCAGTTTGGGTGAACTTTCCCCTTTGGTTCCTTTCAAAATGAAATGCGTGTAAATGTGAGCGTGTATTAGCTAAGCTTTAAGATGAGGGCATCTGAGCTTGTTTACTCAGAGCTTCCTTGTCCGCGGCAGCAGCTCCCACATCGTCTCTCCATAACAACCTCTCTCTCTCATTCTGTGCTGTTTAAGGTCTGCAGTTTAATTGAAGCTTTTCTGAATGGAGCTGAACTGAAGGCGCTTCATGTGCAAGAGGTGTGACAGCTGTGTGACTCTCACTTCTTTTTTCTCACCCCCTCCATTTAACACTTCCCTCCTGTTTCTCTGTCTATCCATATTTATCTCTTTTTTCACATCTTTTCACACTATATCCCACTCTCCAGCACACTTTTAAAGCTCAAGGTAGCTGTGATGTTCTTGCTCTGTTCCTCTCTGCCACTGTCTGTCTTTATCTCTTTCTATCTCCATAGGTTTCAGCCTTGGCCTTTGTCTATCTGCATGGCCCTCGCTCCGCCTAAACATTACGGGCATCCTGGAAAAGACAGTGTTGCTGTTTGCCAGATGGCTTTCTTGGCAATCAGTATGGTTCAAATGCATCCTTTTAGTCAGCCCTCCAATTATATGTCATGTACCTGTACTTCATTACCAGCATCTTTAAAGCAGAATACAGATGTGTGTGTCACAGCTGCTGCTCTTGAGCCTGGTTTACACCTGCTGTTAAGATCCGTTTCAGGAGATCTAATCAAAAGACACAGGTTGCTGTGTTTAACCGGCAATACATACATTTTAAATCTCTGATTTTTGTGAATGCAGAATAGACTATTAATTTTAACACAAGAATATTAATTATATAAAAATATGTTGAATGTAATGCTTTAAGCCTGTTTATATAATGCATTAAGAACGATTTGTAATGCATTATAAAGCTATATTTATTTAAAATTATAATTTTATAATATATCTATATATATATATATATATATATATGTGTGTGTGTGTGTGTGTGTGTGTGTGTGTGTGTGTGTGTGTGTGTGTGTCTTATTTTATAAAACAAAAAAAAAGGATTTTTTTTTTTAAAGGATAATCCACCCAAAAATTAAATTAACCCCATAATTTACATCCTACTGTAGGTGTATATGACTTTTTTTTTCTTATAGACAAATACAATCAAAGTTATATAAAAAAAATGTAAGTGTCCTGGCTCGTCCAAGCTTGGCAGTGAATTGGGGTTGAGATTTTGTAGCACAAAAAGTGCATCCATCCATCATAAAAAGTGCTCCACACAGCTCCAGGGTGAATTGGTGCATTTGTGTAAGACAAATGTCCATATTTAAACTGTATAAACTGCAAGGAAAGTGCCAGTGTTATTAATCTGTAAATAATGTTTTAATCTGTACGTGATCTGCCAGCCTGGGAAGTGAAAAGTCAAGTGTGTTAGCCTTGAAATTGCTATATTCAGAAACAAAAAGAGACACTTCAGTTATTCAAAAGCCATCCTTTTACCATAATAATAACCTACATGTTCTCCATATAGAATCATTATCATAAGACCAGTGAATCAGAGTCTGGTGATTGCTGAATGAAGAGAAGCAAATTTCTATCCATTCTGTAAAACGTATCCGGAATGTTTGTGACTACAATCTCACTCACTTGTCACAATGTTTTGAGGCGCTGTCAAATCCTGTCCCAGCGGAGGAGTGAGAAGAACTTGACAGACAAACTAGAGCACGCTCAACTGCTGTAAAGTAGCATCTTGCATCCCGTTCAGTGGGAGGATATCAACATTTTCTAGTTGCTGAGACATCAAGGACATGAATTTTCCATAAGCGAAGTCTCTCGGGTCGTCTGTGAGAAGTGTTTTTCAATATCAGTGCAAATGTGTGAATTGCTCATCAGGTCTTAACTCATAAGGGTTACAGAGTGAACACAGCGGGTCTTGAAAAAGCTGTTTACTCCTGGAGCATACTTCTTTAGTTTTATACAATCCAAAAATGTTTGTCTTAAATTTGACTTTAAGGCTGATAAACCCTGTAACGTTCGCATGATATGTTTTTATATGGATATAATGTAAGAGCTTTAACAAATATAAGAGCTGCATTTGTCTTTTAAACCCTCAGGATTTTCCCTGAATTATAGCCTGAAGTCTTTAAATTGATAATGTCTCAGATTTACAGTGGCATTACAGATCTGTAAACCATGCCAGGGTCTCTTCAGGCTCTGTGTAATGGACAAACAAGGTCAATAAATCAGACATTTTATAAAGTGCACTTTTGAGAACTGAACATTTGGCCAGAGACTAGCTCTAGAACCAGGTCAGTGTGTCACAAGCCCTCTGTCGGGCTCTTGTCCTGGAAGGGGTTATAGCAGATCCATAAGCAGCAACACTGTTTTCAAAACTCTACCATAGGCATATGTAGGGATACTGTTACTTTAACAGCTCATTTTTACACAATTTATATATTTTTATTATTACCTGTGGAACACAAAATTATAATTTTTCATAAATCCGTGAGCATTAATAATATCTTACTGTGATAACTAATCTTATGTATTTATACATATGTCTGTGTTGAGTTTGTGTGTGTGTGTGTGTGTGTGTATATATATATATATATATATATATATATATATATATATATATATATATATATATATATAGCTTTATTTTTACACTTTCATTTTTAATTTTAAGTTACTTTTTTTAACTGTTTTGCTTTATACATTTTTATTAGTTTTCATACTTACAATATTAGCTTTACTGTTAATTTTAGTGTTATATCAATCTTAGCTATTTATTTCAGTTAATTTCTAAAGCAATATTTAAAATGTATTAAAATTGATCAAATATATATTGATTTAGCTTTATTTTTACACTTTCATTTTTTATTTTAAGTTAACATTTTTGTAACTTTTTTGCTTTATACATTTTTATTAGTTTTTATACTTACAATATTAGCTTTACTGTAATCTTAGCTATTTATTTCAGTTAATGTCTAAAGCAATATTTAAAATTTATTTGATTTTAGTTTTTTACTGAATATTTATTTTATTATAGCTTTCATTATTTTTTAATTATTTTAATATTTTTAGTTTTAATAAACATTACCACTTATTTATATCTGTATTAAACATTTTAGACTGTGTTTGTGTGTGTGTGTGTGTGTGTGTCTTAGTATATATTTTAGTATTATTGTAAATTTTTCAGTTTTCATTTTAGGTTTGTGTAACTTTGTTGTGCTTTGTTGCGATTGCTATAGTTTTTTGTTTTTTATTGCTTTAATTCATAATTATAATACATTTTTATTTATATTTTAAAATGCTAGATATTTTTCAAGAGTCGATAAACATAAATAATATATTGACAAGCAGCTGTCAAGCACTTAAACCCACTATTAAAACACCGTAGTTTTGGATTCCTTGTGATATGGCTCCCATAAATAATCTCACATTGGTTTTTATGAACTAATACCAAAGATTTTGTTCAGTTGGGCTGTCCTGATGTGCCCTGCACTCCCTGATCCCATTATAACCACAGTAAGAAACTTTATATTCACCCAAGCCTCTTATGTGACCACATGCACTGTTGTGCTGAAATATTAAATTCTTCTCTCCAACTTTTACATTATTCACCGTGAAGCAGAATTTGTGTAGCATCACTTCTCGTCTTCATTGTTAAGGCTCCTTCTTTCACATGCTTCTTATTTTGTCTCAGTGGCCTTTGATTTTTGCTCTGCACCTTGATTGACACACACATCCTCAATCCATGACAGAAAGAGAAGGGCTTTCAAGTACCATTAGTCTCGCTGAATTAAGCCTGTGTTCTGAGCCTCGCTCGCTTCCTCTCCTCTGGTCCGTCCCTGCTCTCCCTCACCGTGGCCAAGCGACAGCAGAAATATGGCGATGACTGCCACGAACCATTAATAATTCCCAAAGCAGTTGTGTTTTTGATTTAATTAAGCCCATCTACTTGAGCTCATTATCTTGATGGAGTACTTTGAGGGTCCTCGCTGTTTATTTTCTGTTTTTATTAGGAGTTTAGCGCTGGATGGGAGAGCTGGTGCCACGTCCTGTCACACTCTACCATGCCCCAGTTTCACACTTGATAAACCCTCTTTTCAAGATTGGCTGGCAGGCTCACCCTGACTCAGGCATCTGTTCCTGCCTCGTCTGGCTGCTCTGAGGAGCTTCCTGGTGCTGTTTGGTGCTGATCTTTCTGCTTACAGAGCACATCCGGTCCAGCACAGCACTGAGGATGCTTCTCCTTGTGGTGCATCCATTTCTTTTTCCTCAGAAAATAAAGAAATAAATACATACATTTGTACCAACTTGCTATGAAGGACTGATTTGGCTAGTATTAACAGCATGAAGCAATCAAATAATAATGTAAAAAATTATTATAATAAATGCACAGAAATATAATTTTCAATGAGACATAAATTACTTCTTATTAGAGTATTTATACATATTTATAAAGTTGTGAATTAATTTTTTCCACATTTTTATGCAATTATTTCCAAACGTATTTATTTATACATGGTATAATTTGTTTTGGTCAACATTTATTTAATTTCACCTTGATGCATTTATTTATTTCTGTATTTAGTTTGATGTATAATATTTCCACATTTACATATTTCTGTCCTTTTGTTTGTTTGTATGCTATATATATATATATATATATATATAAGACAACAAGTGTACAATAAAATACAAACTAAAACTAAAATTTTTATGAAAACCATAAATGTAAAAAGGAAAGGAAAATCAATATATAAACAATATTAAAACAAGCATACAAATAAACAAAAGGACAGAAATATGTAAATGTGGAAATATTAATATAATTATATTCAATTAATATAAAATAATTATAAAATATAATTATTTTAAAACGATTTCAAGATTTTTTTTAAATATAGTTTATGATATTTTAATCAAACGGTGTTTAATATTTTTAATACAGTAGTCAACAAAAACTATTTTTATGCATTTAATATTTTACACATTTTTCTTTCTGTATGGTACTAAGCTGGTGGATTTTCTGATTCAGCCATAGTTCTAAATTATCTAGATTTAAATGAACTATTTTTGAGGGAATAATACACTGCTAAATGAATGTGTTGACTGGACTGAAGTGGAAAACAGACTCTTTGGCTCATGCTGAAGTTGTGAAGTCTTCTGTGCTATCTTTAGGCCAAGGTTAATTGGCTCCAATGGGGGCTTGAGAAACACCCATTGGCCCAGAACAAGCCTCCAGACCAGGATGAAGCACAGAGCAAACCTGTCCGTCTGTCTGAACCTTCCTGCCCAGCTGTCACTTGAGTTAACAACAGCAGAGATACAGAAACACAAGAACACCACGTGCTATACAACTGTCTACAACAGATTTTCCTGCTGAGATGTCCATTTTTTCTTAATTACTTGAGTCGGAAGGTGTTAATTACTGTTCTTCATTTATCAAAAGGCTATGTTTACACTTCCTATTAGCATCTGATAGTCATTTACACCTGGTATTTAAATGGGCATCATTATTTATTCATTTATTTATTAATATTATCATTATTATGTAATATATAAGTAGAATGATATACTTCAAATGTATATATTTGTATTATTATATACTGTAGATTTGCAATGCCAGTGCACATGACCTAAGTGTCTATATCTTGCTGGTGTGTGACACAGAAAATGAACAAGAGTAAAATAATAAAATGCCAAATTATATAGGCTTCAAAACTTGAGCTTATTCTGTACCTTTGTCTTTTACAATATTCAGCACAAGGTGCAAGGTACAAAAATGTGTTTGCGATTAAAAGGAAGAGCTGTAGAATGTTTCAGGATGTGAAAACCTGAGGGTAAATATGTCATTAAGGTTGTGCTGGTGTGTTTTACCCTCTACACAGAAGGCTGATACACACCACCCTTCAAAGGTTAAGCATAGACCCTGGTTGTCATTCACTGTTACTGTGTTCTTTAATCATGGGGGAATGGGGGGGGTGTTCACCTCACACTGGGGTGAATTCAGCTCCCCAAACTTAGATGATTTCCTTTTTTTGAGACTGGAGTATCTCTGTTGCTTTACTTTTGAAAGAGCTTTGCAGCTGTCTTACAGATCTACATTTTTCACACCATAATAATGCTGATTTTGTCAAGTACAACCTTATAAATCAAAGACTGTGACCTAGCATGGGTACAGTGATGATAGCAGATGCAATAGTAATGCAAGTGTACTTTTATATATGATATGTCACTGTATACATTCCGAAAACTGAGCTTTTGGAAGTCACGCTCTCACAAGTAGTTAAATTTGGAAATGTCATTTTCCCATTGTAGACTGTGAGACATAGTGTAGACTGTTTAAAAATGATGATGCATATTTAGTATATACCCGCATATTGTATATCTCTGGCATTGTGCGCACTATTTATTTTAATAATGTTGCTAAAGGTAAATGTTACTTCATACAGTGTTCACATTACATTCCTGCAGAAGTGAGTGGTGGGAAATTTTGCTATTAAAATGATCACGTCTGATGAATTCCATGAGAACTTTATTATCACTGCTCTGTCTGCATCATTCCACTGAACATTTATGCCGTTTTATGCATGTGTAGCACAGTCAGTAAAGATGAGTGTCAGTGTGGACAAGTGACTCGAAAACACAAAATTCTATAGTGTGAATGGACAGTGTTTTAGTTAAGAAGCTTTTCTAGTGTACAAACATATTCTATAGCCTACTTAAAACCTCTGCTATTGTTCATCTGGGGGTCACACTTGTGTTGTTCATTGTCTGACCGAACACCTGTATTGTAACATTTTTTATTTTCATTAAAAACAATGTAATATATTTTTGTGCCATAATATTTTATTTTGTATTTTGAGAGAATTTCATGGTAATAATTTATTTATATATATATATATAAATCCCATTGAAAATAATAATATATATTAAACAAAACAAAAAAAATCTTAAGATTTTTATATTACTTTTCATTTATGGCAGTACTTCATGTTAAAATAAAGACAATGCTTTTAAAAATAATTTTTTTTAAGTTAGACTACTGCCATCTGGTTGGAGTAAAATAAGAAAGACTTATTTTTATTAAGTTGTGCATATGGATATTTATTTTGACATTCTCAAAGACAACTTTTGTAAAGGTTTAGATTTTCTTTTTTTTTCTTTTTCTTTTTTTTACTGAATGCAGAGAAAGACATTTTGTTACACATAACATCAAAGTCAACAAAAATGAACAGGAATGCTTTATCAGAGATCTGATTTCAACTTCATATTTAAGTCTTCTGGCTCACTTTTTTCCATATTGTTACAGCCACACCAGTTAATTTGTGTGTGTGTGTGTGTGTGTGTGTGTGTGTGTGTGTGTGTGTGTGTTTTGTATTTATTTTGGTGCCCTATTTTAATGATCTAAGTGCATGGTCTAAAGCGCAAGGTGCAGGTGCACTCAGGGAATGTCCGAATCCACTTTTGCTAGTTTAACATGGCGAAAACGGTTAGTGCCTGGGGGCATGGTCTAAACAGGTTGTCCCTATTCCTCTTAATGAGTAATGGGTGTTTTTTGGGCATAACGTACAATAAACCAATCAGAGTCTCATCTCCCATCCCCTTTAAAAGCCAATTGCGCTCGCGCCATGGTGGGTTCGTTATTTACATGGCTGAATGCAATTTTTCATTTTTTAAAATGTTGGTGCTGCTGTGCATCCCTGTGTGTGTAATAATCAAAGTGATATGCAGCCTATAGGTGCATATTACTAACACACTTTTTAAATAACAACGAAAAAATATTGCGCCAGACTCTAGACCAGATTTGAGTTGGTCTATGGTTCAGTTCCTCAAAATAGCAACGTGCCAACATTGTGCCTGAGCACACCTCTTTTATAGACCAGCAAGCCCATGGGCACACAAATGCCGAATTGCAGCGGGTGTATGATAGGGCCCTTGATGTTTTGGTGTATAACCCCTTCCTTGGTGTCTGTGTTTGACTGCATTTTTGGTTGAATTATTGACTTCAACCATTATTGACTTGTTATTTGCAAAGACATGCTTTGTGTTACAGTCACACTAGTTCATATATGTATGTCAATCGGGGGGTGGAGTGTGTCTATTTTGCACTCTTGATATTTTAGAATGTCACCTCATCATTGCTGTGCACTCTTTTTCTGCATCATGATTGTATACAAAATTTAATTATCTGTATATTCATATTTTTGCATATTTCCCATTCATTTTTGGTCACATTGCGACTGCTACAAAAGTCACCGGGTTTCATCCCATTCTGATAAGTAGATTAAAAAATATATTAATAAATTCGGTCTAAAATGACCAAACAACACCAGATTGTTAAGTTACATTAAAGTAATTTTGGGAAAAGAAGTAGACTGATAAACATGCAGGACTAGAACATTTATCTTGACTGTTAAGCTTGAGTGTTAGCATGATTTATTTGCTCAGCTCATATCTACACTCTGCTCATAGGCTACGTATAAATCAAACAAGCTGTAATAGCCTATTAGTATTATCACAACACTATCAGGCTGGCTCACAGGGCTGAAAATATTAGGAGGTGGAGTCATGTTACTGGTGCTAATAACCGCAATGTAAATCCTAGAATGTTCTTCCAAAAGCAACCATAGATCTTGATCCAGGAACCAGTCCTATTTGTGTTTTGTAGAAAAGTAGCAGGTTAGCTCAGCAGGAACTGCTTGAGTGTTTTGTAAGAGCTAGAGAGAGCAGGTTTGGGAGTTTGTTATCAGCTTGAAGGCAGAGTGTGTTTAAGTAGAACATGGTCTCAGGACAGAGTTCTCCTTCCTGTCTTTCATCTCCCTCTTGACCAGACCTTGCTTTTTAAAGTCAGTGTGTCACTGGAAGACAACCTGAGGCATTCACTCAAAACCACTCGCAACCACAACCTTCTCTTTCTAAAATGGAATATCTATCTATCTATCTATCTATCTATCTATCTATCTATCTATCTATCTATCTATCTATCTATCTATCTATCTATCTATCTATCTATCTATCTATCTGTCTGTCTGTCTATCTGTCTGTCTGTCTGTCTGTCTAAAGAAAATATTTTGAAGAATGTTGTTAACCAAACAGTTGACGGTAGCCATTGACTTATGACTACGGAAAAACAATACTATGGAAGTTACATTACATTTACATTTAGTCATTTAGCAGACACTTTTATCCAAAGCGACTTACAAATGAGGAAGTTAAAGGGATTGTTCATTAATTGTCTCATTAATTGTCATTAATTTCTCACCCTCATGTCATTACAAACTTCGTAACACAAATTAAGATATTTTGATGAAATCGGACAGCTTTCTGACCCTGCATAGACAGCAATGCAACTGACACGATCAAGGCCCAGAAAGGTAGTAAAGACATCATTAAAATAGTCCATGTGACATCAGTGGTTCAGCCTTAGTTTTATGAAGCTACAATGATACTTTTGTGAGCAAAGAATACAAAATAATGACTTTATTCAACAATTTCTGCTCTTGTCTTTAAGTTTTAAATGAAGACCTACCTTTCAGGGCCTTGAACATTTCACTTGCATTGCAGTAGATGTAGAGTGGGAATGAGTAGATGAGAGTGAGTAATTGATGACAGAATTAAAAAAAAATGTTGGTGAACTATCCCTTTAATAACTACGGTTAACTGTTTGGTTCCATTCTTCAAAATATATATTTTTGGGTTTTTTTGCTCACCAGAAGTAATAAACTTGAAAACACAGGCATAAAATTTTACTTTGATATTATGTAAATAAACAATTTTGGAATTTTTGTAGCAAAAATGTCAATTTTACATTGAATATATTGGTGATTATATTATGCACTATTTATCATTGGACATATCATGCTCGACGTTGAAATGTATTGAACACCATAAATTTGTGGAAAAACGCCCCGTTGATATGTTGTGTCAATACTGCTTATATTTATATATGTTTGTGTAATAATGGGATTAGCAATATGCAAGGTACCTTGATAACAGTCTTAATTTGCTGGTGGGTATGTGGGTGGGTGATTTTAGCACTTCATCAGCCTGCAGGATTGTGGGTGGAACTATGTGACAGTCTGGTGCTGCAATGTCAATATGCTTGTTCTCAGATTGTTGCCCATTTAACTGACTGTGATATGGATTGTATGGGCTGTCTCTTTTCTACGGACCTCCTTTCTGATTTCCTGCACAAGCATGTGCACTTGCATCTTACACTTGAAGTGATTTAGTGGTCACTTCTTTCTCTTATTCCGGCATAGATTACTCAAGTCTGTTGGAGCAAAAATCATTAGAATTGATGTGGGAAATAAGGCAACCTCTCTCTTCTTACAAATCTATGTTGTGATTGATTATAGCCCACCTTTAGTCACTGACCACCCACCCACCCACTCTACCCAGTCAGCACATGAAACAATCCCAACCCCCTTTTCCCTATTGGGAAAATGTCAGAACGACCTTGCTTTGTTCCTTTTCTGGTTTGGACCATATCTACACACCGAAACAGCATTATTTCTGTTTGCATGTCCTAATCATAATTATAGGCAAACAGCTGTTGAGTGATTTTTTTTATAGCGATGCAAAAAATATATTATCTACCACCTTTGATTAATGGAGTATTTTCATAATTTCTACCCCCAACTGACTGTGACTGGATTTTTTTTGTCCCACGCGAGCAGTGTTTGTAATTGCAAGCCGTTTCACACTCTCCCTAATTGTCTTTTTTGCTTTTTTTGTTTTGTTGGGCAAACTTGCACAGTAAGAAGCCAACACATGGGGAAACATTTCTGTCTCATCTTTTTTTTTTTTTTTTCAGCAGCACATCAGTCTTCATTTATTCAAATTGGCTTCCTGATTTGGCCATACATAATTCTCAACAGTGGAGATTTGAAAATTTAATTACTAGAGAAAAGGAAGCACTGCCATCTGCCATTAAAGGACTGAGCCAAACATTTTACTGCTTTGTGTCAATAGACTTCCTATTCATTACACTGGCTTGTCAATTTGTGGTTCTTTAAAGAGAAACAACTTAGGTGTAGGAAACATTACAATGCTTTATTTTTTATTTCCACCCACAGAATATTATATGTTCACAGTGGTATGAAGGTGGAGGCATATAACTGTACCTCTTCAGGGAAATATTAATAATTTATATAAAAGATAGCCTAGTAGTTTACTGACACCAATTGATAAAAAATAAATCATTTTACCATAGTCAGTCCAAACTGGGCACTAAATTGAGGTTTAACAGAAGATGCCATGAAATATGTGATGAAACATGAGGAAATAGTCCACTGAGACGATTCATTTGTTGAGAAGCCATGAATTCTGACTTATTGAAAATGTTTTCAAAATATGCAATAATCTTTTTTTCTTGTCTCCAGGATTTGTACCTTTAATTTGTATCAAATATATTTTATGCATTTCTCTGTCAAGAAAAGGTTTAGATGTACTGTAAATGCATATCTTTTAACTTTGTTTATAGATGTCGTGCGTGCCTTTAAGGAGTTTTATATTTATTGAAAACTATGAAAAACAATGAAACCGCAAACAGCCATATAAGAGAATTTCAAATCTTCTTCCTTAACGTCGATATAATAAAAATGATTTTTTACTTTAGATTTGGGAGTATCAAAACTAACCTTTAGTAAAATATAATAAAATAAGAATGAAGTTTTGCTTTAGTAAAAAAAAAAAAAAAAAAAAACTTACCCCAAAGGCTGAGAATTTAAAAACTAATCTAAATAAATACAAATCTTGTGATGGAAATTAAACAACTTATCTGGGATAGTTTTTGCTGAAGCACACTCTGCACTGCTAACAACATGTCATGTTTTATTTTGTGTGCAGGTTTGGCACCAGATGAAAGAACAAGGCATTTTAACTTCCTCAAAGCTGATGTGATGTCATCAAGTGTATTGCCCTGTTAAGAAACACATAAATACAGCTCATTTCTTTGGCGGTATATTGGAATAGAAATGGAAATAATGTGAGATTAGATTGTGATTCTGCACTCCATCCAAACTGTAAACTTAAAAGCCTAGGTACAGGCAAGTGAGAGAACAATACTTTTGATGGATCCAGGATTATCGTGGAGCTTTTGAGAGGGAAGCTCAGACTTATACAACATGAATGTGCAAAGAAAGACACAAGCTGGTGAAGTCAACCAACAAGAAGAAATACAGAACGATGACAAGCAGCCCTTGACCGAAACAGTGGAAGATGCCAATGCCAATCAAATCACCAAAGAGAATATTTATTCAGATGACAGAGAGCATGGCAGCCCACTACCTCCTCTGGTGTCGCACTCCGAAGCCCAGGAGAGGATCATTATCTGGGGAACACATGCTCGGTGTGAAGACCCTGAGCTTGAAGAGTTTGAACTGCTGGAGTGTCAAGATTTAGAAACATTTGTAGTGGAAGAAGAAGAACAGGTAGACATGCAGAGTGAAAGAAGCAGGAAGGGAGCAAAGAACTTCAGTGACAAAGAGTTGTCATCTACAGCCATCAACACCACTGTTGGCTCCCCTTGGAAAGACCACAATGAAAACCATAATGTGGGTGGAGATGCAAATGAGAACTCTCAGCCCCTTGACCTCAGGACCTCCAGCTCTCGCTCTGGTGTGAATCGGACCCTGAGAGATGCAAGAAGTGGTTCTGAGAGCAATGTCTTTTCATCTTCCCTTTCTGCAGTGACCAGCCTCAGTGGAAGTTTAGCCAGTGCCCTGGAAAGTGCAGGCCGCACACAGCCTCTCTCTTCCCAGTCCACCAAGTCTACCTCAGACAATGGCAGGAACCAGCATCCAGCTACTACAGAGTCATACATCCACTCAGAGAGAAACAGGGAGATTCCCAGTGATTTGGACCAAAACCATAACTCTACCACTCTGCCTCAGGAACCACAATATGACCGAAGTAAGCTAATGCATCCTTCATATGGAGCAGTAAAACTGCAAAAATTCCAAATGGAAGCAGAGCAGAATGCTGGGAAAAGGATGTCAACCGAGGTGCCGAAAGGTATGGTGAGGGTGCTACCTTCTTGTAGGCAACTAGTCCGCCCTCTTTCTACTGAAAAACGACTAACCTCAGGATACCCCAGCATAGACACCCAGGCAGACCAGCAACAATCCCACTCCTCAGAGACAAGTCAGAGCCATCCACAAGTGCTGCCTACTAAAGAGGTCAACAGCAATCCCAATGCAGACTCTCAGACACCTCCCAACCAGGCTTTTACACGAGAAGCCCAACACTTGAAGAGGCAAAATTCAGTAGATCGTGCTGCAAGACCCTCCAGCCTAGAAAGGAAGACTCACTTCAGCAGGCGAGCCTACAGCAGTCCGACTAGACCTTCAACACCTCCATCCCCCAAGACCACAAAGTCTCCTCAAAGACAGCCTTCTTCCTCGCCCATCAAGACTTTACCTTCTCGATGTCCTCAGTTGGGTTATGCTGGGTATAGCTCGGGTTTAAGAACCCCAGTTAAAACAACAATCAACACAAGCATCCATAAAATTCCTCCACAGCAGGCATTAATGGAGACCTCCCCTCCAAGCAAGTGCCTGCCAAAACCCAAAAGTGTCCGGCCCAAAATCATTACGTACATTCGGAAGACTCCCCAGGTGAAACCCCAGACTTTTGAAGGAACATACGACGTGTCTTCCTTACCAACGAGACTCTCAGCATACAGCAGCACACAGACCAAACCAACTGTCGGAGATCAAGGGGAAGCCACTGTGCTGAGTGCCTCAAATTTACTCTATGATAAGTATCGTCAAGAGATGCAGAAGGTCCGGTTCTTCTCGCCTGGACTCATGGTGTCTGGGATTAAGCCACCCAGCAACACTATGCCCCATAAAATGACAGGCAGAGCAGACAGCTTCTATGGGTCTCTCAACAAGCCTCTGTCTGCAGCGGTAAGGAATGCTCTAGACAATATGCTGTTCTCTGGTTAAATGCTTTTATGTATATTTCTTGGTAAATACATGTTAAATCTATTATTTTTTATAATGTAACGGTGTGTGCGTGTTGTGGAGTATTAAAGGGTTAGTTAACCCAAAAATGAAAATCAGCCCATAAATTACTTTTTGACTTTCTTCTTGAACAAAGTCCTCCTGTAGCGAATCACTGCATTTTTGTATGAAAAATAACCATATTAAAAACGTAATAATCAATTTAATCTAGCTTGCGCTCATTGTTGCACACGGAAGCAGCTCCGGGGTGGATGACGTTTGAGGTCGGCTTTGTGCATGCACCGGTCAGATGTGACGAACGCGGAAGCACAGGGGAGAGATTAAAACAAAACAATGGTCACTAATTAGAAGTACAAAACGAGGATTTGTAAAGAAGAATGTCGGAGGATTTCGATATGAGCCAAGAGGAGACTGGTTTTCCTGTGCTAAAGTAAGGAAACTTTGCTTCCTTTGCTCCTGTCAACAAACATTGGTTTTTACAAGACTCACTTACGCAACGCTGACCTCATATGGCAAGCTACATTAAAGTGATTATTACCTTTTGAATATGGATATTTTTCTTACAAAAACGTATTGATTCACTACAAAAGGCCTTTGTTCACCCTATGGTGCCGCATGAGACACTTTTTTTATGGACGGGCGCTTTTTATTTCACTTCATTTGGACTGATGCACTCCAACACCCGTTGAGTGCCATTAAACAGCTTGAAAGATCAAAGACAATTTGTTATATAATGCCGACTGGATTTGTCTGAAAGAATTCATATACACCTAGGATGCCTTGAGGGTGAATCATTTATGGGCTAATTTTCATTTTTTGGTGAACTCATCCTTTAACAGAATAGGGAATGTCAATATTTTTAAGTAAGCTTTTAAATTTTAACACTTCAGTAGACAAGTTTATGAACTACCAGAAGAGTTTATTGATGGGAGCTTAATGTTCTTTGTCAATTTAGGCTGGTAGATCTCCATTAGCCATTGGGTCTCCAGTTTCTGGAGCCGAGGACCCTTCTGGATCCCCTATGGGAGCACAGGATATGGGGAGTCTTTATCGTCCACCACGAGGCCTAAGACCCCAGCTTGGCATTGGTGCTGTTAACAGGACTCCCTCTGCTACTGCCAAGAACAGGATGGTCCTAACAGGCCAGCCGAAGTCACCACTGACCCTCAGTCAACCAATACAGGCAGTAAACCCGACCACCCAAAACCCTCAGGAATCTCAAGGTAAGATCATTGGTTCACTTTGCATGGCAAAATTAGTAATGTAACATAAAATTGAATGCTTCACATGCTACACTGGGGCAAGTTGAGTGGAAACCCAAGCCAGATCAGTCTTAGAAACTGTTTTTGACTAATAGAATTGCCAAGGCTTCATCCTAAGGGCAAAAGTGACTCTGAGAGGATTGGAGTATTTTGAGATGAATAGATTTAAATGGAAGATAGGAAAAGAATGCCATATGCAGTCTTTTCATCCCTGTCAGCTATGCATTTGTAAATGTAACAGATAAACTCATCCCAGCCACTAGTCAGTGTAAAATACACTTTACCTCCTGGCATTCAGTTGAATATAAATAAAATTCACATTCGTCTTGTGCCATGAGGGAGTTCTCTCTGAGCTTAAAAGCTCCTCTCCATTTCTAAAGCACACTTCATTTCTGACAACTTTTCCTGCCAAGGTGAAGATATGAATTATTTCATCTTAAATCCACTACCAGCATTGCCATCACCCTCCATGTTTTTTCTAGAGGGCATCTGTCTATCTGCATATTGTTATCTCAATGAAAACCCATGACAGTCTCCATTAATGCATGTGGATGCTGATTTCTTGCTGTTTGGCTGTGTTTGAAGTGCAAAGCAATTAACAGTTAATTCATGCCAATAACTATGCCTGATCAAAATTATTAACTGTAGTTGAGACATGATAAGATTTTTTATGGTGTAAAGTTGCTTATGCAATAAAAGATAAAGCGACAGTCTAGTGCATAAGCATGAGTTTTATTCCTGCAGTAATATAAAATAAGTCGAGAGGAAGGTTAACTTCGCCTGGTATGACTAGACTTTTGCCTGTCTTGCTAAAGTTGGAAAATTATTTTACATTGTAGTTATTGTCATCTCATGCTATATTATTTATTCACATCCTCAAACAATGAAAATATTTGATTCTGGACATTGGGTTCCTTTTAAACACTGTATAAAATCAAAATCTTTTTGGAAGTTGTCTAATGCAGTGAATTAAAATAAACTGAGGAACAATATCAAAGAATCACTGATTGCTAATTGGGCTTTGTTATGTCTTTAGATAGCAATCACTAAAATCAGAGGTTAACAGACCAGTGGAGTACCATCTTTTTTCATTGTATAAAGAATGATCGTGTTTTTATCAACATGATGTATAGTTTAGTATTTCAGTTTTCAATGATGGGGTTTATAAATGTTTAAGTGAGGGCTTGTTGAAAGTGTTCTAGTAATGTATTCATGCATTTTAAAACTCAGTAAGAAATCAATGAGTTCTTGAGCTGCAAGCCATAATAATACATTTGCATACAAACACACACACACTTCTTATTTATTTCCAATACAAACAGATTGGGAAAATGACACCCCTTTGGTGTTAAAGGGATAGTTCACAAATTTATGTTTAGCAGAATGTACAATCTTCTGTTTTCCATACAGTAAAATAAGTGGGAAGAGCTTTGGTCACCATTCACTTTCATTGCAGGAAAAAATAAATAAACATACACTAAAAATGCTAAATCAAAGCAATGATGGATGATCATTTAGTGTGATCCGTGCAAGTCTGGAAATATGGGGTAGTAGGAACAGGAAGGAATAAAGACGAATGATGGAGAAAAAAATGGGAGAGTGAGAACAGCAACACATTTATCTTTAATGATCACCCTCACATGGAGAAGCTGCCTGCAATTTCATTAAAAACCTTGATGGCCTGGGGTTGGGGTGGGGGGTCGCTGGGGGAAGCGATGGAGCCGGGGCAACTTTGATTAGAGATGAATGGATGAGAGAGGGTGCTTTGTTGTGTGCATTTGCTTGAGTGTGTATGTGTGCATTTTCATTTGTGAGGAATGAGTATCTGAAGCATACTGCTGACATTGCAGTCTAATAAACATCTGAGAATGCGACAGACGAAATGAGAAATCATAGATTGTCATTTAGTATGCGCTACGCTTTGCTGCAATCACAGGGACATAAAGTCAAGGTGCTCTATCTCTAAGAGCAGGAGGGGAGCATTCCCTCCACCTGCCCCAAATTATGACCTTGGGTTGGGGGAGTCTGGGAGTTCAAAGCAAGCCTTGAAGTGGGTTCCTAAATTCACCCCGCGGTAGCTCTTTGCATGTGCATATTTATGTATATTTTTGTGCAACCCATCACTCTTCTCCATGTGAATACTACAGTGGTATAGATGTTGATGAATGGCCGTGACATGCTGTGGTCAGAGGAGGCAGACAGCAGCCAACCGTAAAACACCACAGTCTCTCTCTCTTTATATCCTACTGTGAGTCTCTTTTAGGCTAGTCTGCTTAGAAATAGTTCATTTCAGGACACAACATTCACTTTCTTTGTTCCTTTTGTTCCATCTGTTTCTCAGCTGAATCAGTCATGTGATCATGTATGCCTCATTTTGTCACAGCATTATTACAAGGATATGTTATGCATAACTGACCTTCATATTGACATACACTAGAAAAGCAGTATGTGACCTTTATTTTCCAAAGTTCGATTTTACAAATGGTGTTTTTTGAGTTGCTAATTATAGTTTTTTTCACCTCAGATCAGAGAAAGCCAGTGGCCACTGGGTTAGCTGCTAAATCCCTCCTGCCGAAGCCAGCTCAGTCTGGGCTGCGCCCTCCCGGTTACTCGCGCCTCCCGCCGGCTCGTCTAGCCGCCTTTGGGTTTGTCCGGAGCTCTAGTGTCTCCTCTGTGTCCAGTAACCACTCAACTGACAGCACACGAAGTGAGCCCTGCCGACCTGCCTACCGTAAGTTACTGAAGCACAAATACTATGCATTCAGATTAATAAATGCAGACTTAAATGTGCAGTGGGGTCTGAAAGTCTGTGTCCAAATAAAAAAAAAAAAACGTTATATATATATATATATATATATATATTTTTTTTATATATACATATTCTACAATTCCTGTGATGCAAAGCTGAATTTTCAGCAAGCATTACTCCAGTCTTCAGTGTCAAATAATCATTCAGAAATCATTCTAATATGCTTTTTGCTGCTCAAGAAACATTTCTTTTAATTATTCATGTTGAAAACAGTGTGCTGCTTAATATTTGGGTTTGGAAAGGAATAGTTCAACCAAAAATTAACATTCTGTCATTAATTACTCACCGTCATGACGTTCTAAACCCGTAAGACCTTTGTCCATCTTCAGAACACAAATTAAGCTATTTTTCTGAAATCTATAAGCTTTCTGATCCTCCATGGACAGCAATTTGTTGCAGAAATGTAGCAAGGATATTAGTAAAATGGTCCATGTGACATTAGGGGTTCAACCCAAATTTGACAAAGCTACGAAAAAAACTTTTGCAAAAAAAATTTTACTAGGTCCCCGACCCTGGTTCAACTCGGTAATCGATCCCGGGACGTGGTTGCTTTCACACAGAAGGCGACCCGGCAATGTTCCGGAAATATTGCGGGTCCGACGTGCAGTGTGAAAGGGGCTAATGATGTAGCTGTCCATCAGTGTAAACAATGTGTAAGGTAATTAAATCAAAAAGTACACGATTTATAAAGTTATTGGCTTCTAAAGTAAGGAGTCGACTCTGAATCACTGAAACGAGTCGTTATAGATTTCAAATCTTTTGCCCATCTCTATGTACGTCACTAGGAACACTTTGCATAATAATCTCCACCTACCGTCTTGGGAGAAACGAAGCTCTGACCTGCCCCAGCCCCCCACACAGACGCTCTGGTTGGTGTGAGAGCATCATGTCGAGGAGACAGTGTGTTTTTAATTGTAAAGGCAAGTTTGTTTTATTTTCACTGCCAAAGAATGAAGATCAGAAGAACCAATGGCTAAAATTCATTTTTACCACAATAACAGAGCAGTACAACAAATCCCTTTTGTTGTGTTCACAACATTTTACTGATGACTGCTTTTCTAATCTCGGTGAGTACAAGTGCTGCTAACAGATATTATGTGATAAAGTAATCCATATAAAAACAACACAATGTCCGTTTTTCACGTCTCCCTTCATTATATCTAATGTGACCATGCCCCCGCGCTGAACGCGCTATTCAGATTCAAACTCTTCAGAAGAAAGAGCAGCGAGACTGTTCAAGTTTTTTATTTTACTGTTTGCTTCACGATGAGAGGAATAAGACATAATTCACCCCAAAAAGATACTAACGCATTGTTTATCATGAAGTTGTGTGCGGAACAACCAATCAAAACTGACTATGTTAGTTGACCAATCAGAACACAGTATGCTACCGAATCTTTTGAACAGCTTTGCGCGAACCGTTTGGGGATCTCGGAGAATTTAGGTTAATTTAAAATTAATTTAAAATTAATTTTAAAATGATATTTTGACAAAATGACAATGTTTTTTAACCTTGGATGGATTTAAACCTATTGTACAGGACTTATAAACAGTGATAGGAAGCTTAGAATTTTCATCTTACTGGGTCTTTAAACAAAAGACATTATCATATTCATATTTTTCACTCTAATTGTTGTCCTAAAATTTTTTAATGTATTGAAAATAGAAGCAATTTTGCACCACTGAACATCTGTACACACTATGTCTAAAGTACGTGTAGCTAAGTGCGAGATCCCTGAAGTACAGTTTACATAAAAGGGTAATGCTCTTCTTTTAGAGTTAATTATAATGCATTTGCATCATTTTATTAACTCCGCCTACAAGCAGCATGCAGGTCTCCTTTTGTTAATATATTTTGCTCATAACTTCTTGCTCCAACATGGAATCATGGGATATTCAGCACGATATATGAAAAACATGAAAAAGTGAAGTATTTGTTTTTTTATTTTCCTCTTTTCTTATTTGGCCTTTGCTTTGGGTCACAAAAGAAACTTTGCATTTGATCCGAGTGGGCTTCTTTCATAACTAGCTCCGTGAGTCAACACGAATATTCCTCAGTATGATCAGAGCTGCTCAGTTCTGCTGAAGTAGATTCTAGGCTGCTCTAAGAGAGGGCTGTCTTTGAAAATTGGCATCTGCGTGTGCCGCATGTGTTTTTAATGCGACCTACATAAGTGATGTTGGCCAGTCTTCTCCTGGTAACAGTTGACGTAGCTGCAGTTTCAGGCATCCGGAGTTAAATGCGTCACTGGATAAGTTATGTCATCAAGTCAAGTCTTTTTATCCTGAACTCACTCGGGAAGTGGAATCCCTCATCGTTCACATTCCTGTATGTAAGAAGCAAACAGATGCATGAAAGAAATGCTAAGAGAAAATAAGAAGGAAGGAGTCGGTTTGCCGTGTTCTGTGCTGCAGCGTCCCCAATGGCTATTTTGTATATATTTTTGTAAACATGAATTTTAAAGAAGGACAGGACAAAACATCAGATAAAATGTTGGTAACACTTTTTACAGTGTCCTTATTACATATGCATTTACTTACTATAGTAATAACAATAATAATAGTATATTATGCATAAATACAAACAAATCCTAACCCTATAATAAGTACATGTTAAATAATATTACTTAGTAATTAATTGTACATTTACATTGTATTAAGGACACCTTAAAATAAAGTGAAACCAAAATGGCCTGCATAACTATTATTTTAATATGTTTTAATATTATTAAAGTATTAGTTAATTATTTCACTAAATATAAGGGGTGGCATGGTTCTCTGAAAAAAACACAGTTCACCACACACGGTTCGGCACGCGATGGGACTGCGGTTCAACTTAAATCTGACAAAGCATCTGTAATATGGTTGGCTCTAAATAACATGTAGGCCTAAAACAAACATGGTTCAGCTAATATATGTTTCTGTTGATGGATGCGAATTCTGGCTTCCCAGACATTACAACAACAGCGATGAGAGAGAAAAAAACACAACCCTGGACGAATCATTCACTTTTGTTCAACGCGAATGCCGTATTCTGGAATATGAGCAGTCATTTATTCCTTCATCACCCAGGTGCTGATAGCGCTCGCACACAGAAGAGATCTGAACAGCACACGTTAATATTTAAACTAAACTCATTTAAGCTTTGCCAGTTTAAACATTTAAGAGCCAAAGGACGCAAGCTCGCACGCGCATTGAGAAGATTTTTTTTATTAGAAAGTATAGTTTTTCCATAAACATATACCGAACTATACCCAAACCGTGAAACAAACCGAACCGTGAAAAAGTTGAACCGTGCTACTATATATATATACACACACACACACACACACACATAGTGTGTTTGTGTTAAGTATTTTTTTTTCTTAGTATTTTAGTATGTATATTTTGTATTTATCTTTGATTTATTTTTTATTTCAGTTTCAGTTGAGGTCATTTTAGTACTTTAACATATTTATTTCTGCCAAGACAAAAATATCAGTGTCTGTTAATTTAAGTTTTCTTAGTGTTTTAATGTTTTAATCTTTTTCATGAAGTGCTTTTATCATTTTATATATATTTTTTTATATTTCGATTTTTATGTTATTTTTAATTCAGTTTTAATTTACTTAAGTACTTAAACGTATTTATTTTAGTTTACATTTTTAAGTTTTTCTTCTAATATGTATTTCAGCTTTATTTCTGAAAAACTTTTTTAATAGATTCAATTTTAATTTTAGTTAACAATAATAACACTGAAGAATATACTGTACCACTGAATTTAGAATGTTGTTATCTAAAGCCTAGCATGCAGACATTACTAAAGTGTCAAAATTTTGGGGTCACTGCAGATATAATTGGGGTCGTTCCAAACACTGTTTTGTATCTACAAAATTTCTTACATCATTTATCACACCATAGTCATGTCATTACTGAAATTTCCGTAGCGAAGCTCATTCTTCTTCTTTGAAATTAGGGCTGTAATTCACTCAGTGTGAATAATATTCAGTACAGCTGTGCATGCAATGCCTGTATGTAACAAATCTATTAATAGCCTTCGTATTTTCACAATCCTTCCACACTATTTAATATGTAAGTCAGAGGTGCAAATGAATGTTTCTCTCTCTCTCTCTCTCTCTCTCTCTCTCTCTGAAGTGTTGAATGTGCTACAGGGCTGATTGCAGATTTGATGGTGTTTCGATGCATATTGACTGTCTGGCAGTCAAAACACTAGATAAAATGATTAGCCTTTAGCTGTGACTAAGAAATGACTATTATTAGCAGACATTAATGATCTTTGGGTGTGTAAATAGTACTGAGGAGTATTATGGCACAAGTGTATGAATTTTATGAAGAGCCTTTTCCCCCTGTGTGGTGACCACCTGTCCGCTTAGGTAAACAAGGGCAATTGCAGGACATGTGTATATGTTACCGGTGTAATGCCTTAGGCTCAGTGTTGAATCAGTCTGACATATTGACCTAGTATTCCTGTAGATAGCAGAAACCTCCCTGCGGGACTGGACGTCACAGACATTTATCGATTTCTCAGGTCTGATTGATTGAGGCTAGTCCACTTGTAATTGGCTGAATTGGAGAGTGTGAATGATGGCGGCAAATGCTACTGGACTTATTAAGCTATTGTTGGATAGGTAGAGCGGCAAGCCAGTATTTGGCTCTCATTTTCATCTTCGTGTAGAGCCAGCACAGTAATTGGTTATGCTTTAGGAGATGAGATCTGTCACATGACCTTTGTTAGTCTCATGTCATGGCTTGATTTTGTCTAAAATATCGGAGGAAACTCTTAAAGGGATAGTTGAGGCAAAAAAATCAATTCTGTTTTTCTAGTCATTTAACCCTTGTATGCATACCTCAGGTCTTTATAGGGTCGCTAGCAACCCGAGGAATTTAATAGTGCAATATCCTTTCTGTGCAATAATATTTAAATATCTGAAGACTCAAAAAGTGCAATTCACTTTTATTCCTCACTTTTATAGACAATTGTGATGTGATGTTTCATTCATAATTACTGCTGGCATAAAACAAAAGAATATAATTTGCTAAACTTTAACTGGTTTCATTGGCTTTACTGTAGAACAATGACTGTAAGCAGTGAAATATAAATGTCCCTGGCATTTGGGTGGATGTGATGAATCAAAATAAAGATTTTTTAAGTCTTTGAAAACAAAAATATAGTTGAGATTGCGAATATGAAGCAGATGCTGAATTTACTTGGAAAGTGCACTCTGACAGCGACAGTAAAAATAATATTAATATTTTTATAAATTTTTATTTTAATTTTATTTAAAGGTTTAGTCATTATGTTACTGTCATTTTTTAAAAAATATACATTTAGCTTTAATTTTTTTTCTCAGTTTTAGTGATTTTAGTTTTTAGGTTTTTATTTTTGGATCTATTAAAAATATACATATTTTTTATAATTGCTATTAATATTTTATTTCAACTTTATTTCATGTAAAGCTATTGTAAAGCTTTAGAAAACTTGGAATATAGCATGATCGACAGCATTAGTTCCCATTCACTTTCATCGAATGGAAAAGAGCTGCACATCCTATTGCATTCCACAGAAAAAAGAAAGTCTTAGGATTTGTTAGAAAAAATATATATATATTCCTGAAAAATTATATCTAACAGCCGTTGCTGTTACAGCCAGTTGTGAATGGACTTTGCTATGAAACCAAATAAAACAACAATTTATTGATAATTATCCGCATTCATCTCTTCTTGTCTGTCTCTGTCTCTGTCTCTGTCTGACTTTGTCCTCTTTGTACCAGTAGGGAGTGAATGGCTAATAGCAAGCTTATATTAGCCACTGCTCTGAAAGGCAACACTCTGTTTGAAGCTGTTGGCTTCTGACTGTGAGCTTCTGAGAGACACAGCATCGTGTGACCTTAACGAAGACCCAGACAGAGTTTCTTTATATAGAGAGATCACAGTCCCACCTTCACTCTCAGAGAGAGTGCAATAAAAGATGCAGTTTTCAGCAATTTCAAATATCACACCATGTAGCTACCCTTATCTCTGGCTAGAGCGACATGTCCTCATTTTTATCCCTTTTTTATCTGTCTGTGTGTAATTCATCTTTAGAGATTGCTAACTGTCAGTTTGTTGGTGTGAGATCCCAGCTTGCATGCAGGATTGATGGATGCCATCTCTTGCCACAGCCTGTCGGGATTTTGCCCAAAACTCTTAATTCTTTCTTTTTCTTGTTCGCCGGAGTCTGGGTTCATTCTCTGAAGGGGGATTCTTCAGTGACAGTCGCTCCTTGAACATGACTCATCCTCTGGTCTCTGGGATATTTCTGATCTCCTCAAGTAAAATCATCAAGAGTCAAGTCACAAGTTTGAAGTTGTTCTAGTTGAGTTGCTTGTAAAAAAAAAAAAAAAATACAGTGTGCAATAACACTTTTAACTTGAGGCACACTAACAAGTTGAAACATCTCAGATGTGACCTTTCCAGCAACAGCAAAGTAAAGAACAAGCCGAGGAGATATATATACAGTACATACATGCCTATAACGCAAAGACAATGACCTTTAGTTAAGGTGATTCTGCCTTTATTGGTTTAATGTCATCCTTCTTAGATGTGTCTAAACATCTAAAGGGTCTTTCTGTAATGATAATGGTCTTGTAGACCACCCTGGTTTCCATTGAAAGGGTTCGGGGTCTGTTCTTATGTGCCATAGATCCCTCTTATACCTCTTATAGTGCCTGTGTACTCAAGGTGAGTTACGAAAAATCTAGCTCCCACCTGGACTGGTTTTATTCAGAGAACAATCTCTGAGGAGAGCACGTGTGAATATTGTCTGAGATCAGCATTGTGTTCTGCACTTGGGAACTTGCACCACTTACACAGGTGATGACAAAAAATAGATAGGAGAAAATGAGAGGTAGAATATCAGTATTGTAGTGAATATACCTGTGTTTATAGTGGAATGAATAGTGCTACCTTGAGTAGTGTGCTTGGATGGGTTTATAATACGCACTGAACTTCTCATGCCAGGTGAGCTACACTAGTTTTGTAATACAAACTGTGCTTTGTGTATATTTATTGTGCAGTATAGGTCTACATTATATATTAACTAATAGCTCAGTACCTTGTATTTCAGATTTGAGGTAGAATATGAATTATGAATTACAGTAATTATGTGCTTTTGCTCATTTTGTAGTGCATGTTACCATTTGTACACTACATAATATTGGCTCCATCTCAATTTTTGTATTTATACTATGCAGGGTTATTACAGTTACTTAAACTAAAAAACTAAAAAACTTTTTTGTTACTTGAAATAAAAATAAAAAATAATTAAAAATAATAATAAAACCTTAAACTTATATTATTTCAGGGAGTTGCCAAGGTAACATTTCTCGTTTTCATTTAGTTTGACTAAATGGCTAAAACTGAAGGGGAAAAAAACTGTACAGGTATTTAATAAAAAAAAAGAAACACATAAAAATAACTCAAACTTTAACTAAAATTTAAATGAATGTAGTTGTGTAGGTCATTACGTCAAGTTGCTGTTAATCTATGTTTCATTTGGCTCAATAAAAGAAAATAATAAATACATAAAAACAAAATTGAAATGAAAAATATAAAAATGAAAACTAATTCACAATGTTAATAAAAACTATAATGGTATCTTGATGAAATGCTATTACTGTTATTTTAGTATAATTATATTATTTATTAATATTTTGAACTTGATTTATTTGTATATTTACAAGTTGGGGTAATTTTGCTGTTTTGTCATTTGTATTAGTTTTTCATTAAATGTCTAAATAACTTTAAATATTTAATTTCCTTTTTTATTTTCATCAGTTGCAAATGCTAAATTTTCATCTAATATTTATATTTTATTTTAATTTTGTTTTATTTTAGCTTTATTTGGATTGCAGAAAGTAAAAATGATTTTGTAATAATTTTAGTTTTAGTTCAAAATAGTAACACTGGTAGTTAATCAGTGTTAGAGATTAGAACAAGCAATTCTTTAAAAACTATAAACTATAAAAGTAAATTATTTTAAGCACAATTTTAATGTGCTGTACATTATTTCTTATCTCACATATTATTTAGGACAAGCGTAATACACAGCTCATAATTTAATTCTACACAGTATGTAATTAAAACACAATTACCTGTCACTTTGTACCCACTATCTAGTGCACACTGCACAGTGTAGTCTTAAAGGATACACATGGAAGAGAAGTGAGAGTAGGAAGTGAGGAGAGGTGAAGAAGGGGGAGGTGTGAGAGCACAGATGCCATCGCTCCAGCCCATCTCTGACTCATGCACACTGCTGAGAACAGATGGTTCCTCACACAAACACACCACAGCAAACATGCACACTTACACTCTCAGGAACATTCTCACACACTGAAGTAGGCCTACAGTATACACTGCTTCACTACAGGTTTATAGCGTCTTTGTATCATTGGTATGTTTAGTGAATGTGCTTCTAAATTCTGCATCTCTCTGACTGTCAGATTTCACATTGGGCAGTCTGTGCTCTGGGCACTGCTGACTCACACACTCACCAAACCGCTGAGCCCTGGTTGATCCTGCTGCGCAGAGAGATGCTAATGAACATATTCTCTATTTTTACCCATACTGTTTCCTCCTGCCTTCACATTACGCAGCTGTGCCTTGTAAGGCTCAGATAGGTTGGATTTTGATGTACGTGGCCTAGAACTAGCTGCTAAGTATTACTCTTAAATATTAATATGGCACAGTGATGATTTTGAATGGTTGTATGCCTACCTCCATTAGCATTTTAGCATTAGCACTGACCTTCTCACTCCTCTTTGCTAACCTCATAGGAGCCTGATAATGTTGTTCTGATTACCCCACATATTTATTTCCCTGAAAGCTTTTATGGAATTTTTTTTTCTTTGGATGAGGAGTCAGACCAGGCTTTTCTTCTGCAAAATCCCAAGCCGTCTCCAGTTCTCTGTTTCAGCTAGCTTCCGTTTCCGTTATCCCTCTTAAGCCTCCCAGAGAGAGAGCAAGAGAGAGTGTGTTTCGCAGAATGCTGCAGGATGTTTAGCGCTGTATCTTCTCCAGTACTTCCATTTTGGCTTTATTTCTTAATTTAGTACATTAACTTTCAGTAATGTGTATTGTGGTCAGCCTGGTGTGTAAAAAGTATCTTCTCAGAGTCTATCAGTGGTAAAATATTTAAATAAATAAAGTAAAAACCCAAGTAATAGTGCACACAGCCTAGTTAAATAGTTTTTGTGACCTTTGCTGGATCCATTATTGGAAATGAAAATGTCAACCAGTAATGGTTTGATTTACTTTTTTTGGCCTGAAAAAAGGTTGAATACTATTGTCCCTGTATTTTTGTGAAAATTTCTGTGTACTAGTTTTACTCTAAATCTAGTGCACACTTCCAGTGATATTGTTTTATTGCCACTTTGTAATTATGTACTTTATTATGCTATACTGTATTGTGCACACTACACGTTGTATTTCATGCTACATTTTGTACTTGTACTGTACTATATAGAACACACTACCTAGTGCACAAAACAGTGTCCTTATGTTCTACTAATACATTTTGTGAATTAATACTGTATTACATGGAGAACACTACCCAATATGCTTGTGTTTTAGTGCACAATACTTTGGGAATTCACACTGTATTTTATATGCACATTATGTAATTTATTGTTCACACTACCCAGTTTACTAGTACCTGTAGTACACTATAAAGTACACACTACATAATAATGGTACTTTTTAATGCAAACAAGTTTGTGAACATTACACTACCTAGTGCACACTATGCCACCTAGTGCTACACACCTAATATGCTTGTGTTTTAGTGCACAATACTTTGTGCATTCACAGTGTTCTACAATAATTAGTGGACATTATGTCATTTCCTGTGTGCACCCCACAGAGTGTACTACTACTTGTAGTGCATCATCCAGTGCACACTGTATTGTAATGGTACTTTTTTAATGCAAACAAGTTTGTGAACACTGCTTGTTCACAAATGCTATGCTACTAGTGCACAGTATATACTATTAGAGATTTGTATAGTTTTTACTTTCAATACTTCAGTACTTTACTACAAAACTAGTGATTTAATGTACTAGTTTTGTATCATACTATCTAGTGCACACTGCTCGTAAGTTTGTGATTTCTTACTCTATTTTTAAATACCTAGTGCACACTACCTAATGGCCTGCTGCACACTACTTTTGTACTAGTGCAGGGCTACAGTATGTATAGCACACTACTTAATATGCTAGTGTCTAAGTACATAATACTTTTACACCATATTACAATACAGTGCACACATCCTAATGTCCTGCACACTACTTTCTGTGCTAGTACTGTAGGTATAGTACACTACCTAGTCCACACTGCGTAATTTCTAAATGTTTTAGTGCACACTATTCCAAATATTATTATTATTATTATTGTTTTCAGTCAGTATTTCTCAGGTCCTTGTGGTTTTAGTACTGAAGTGGCAGCCATCCTGACATTTGGCTGGGAGTTGGATTTGCATAATGTTTGCTTCCCAACATCCTCAGGAGCACCTCTGATGCTCTGTGCTTAATAATGCATTGCAAGCGCCATCTCTTAATGGTCACTGCTGTGTTTGCCGGGCCTGATTTTTCATCCTGATTCTCTCTCTGTGCCATCTAAATGTTGCAAGATGGGAAATAACCTTCTGTGCTGGAATAACATCTGCTCCCATAATATTTCCTCTATCATTTTATAAGCCATTCCAATCCTTATGCTTAAGGTGAGCTCCTGCCTCCCAGATATTGTCATTCTGCTTGCATCCCTTTGCTTTCTGTTTTCACTTCTATTTCTGTCCCTCTCTCCTTTTCTCTCGAGTGGACTTGTCAGTGGTGATTTAACCAACTAGCCCTTCTTTTATCTCCTCCCCAGCCTATCATTTATTTTTCTAAAAGTGGCGCTCAACGTGGGGCACATTCCTATCCCCTCCTCCTTACTTACATAATGTTTTCCTCCATCTCTTCTAAAATACTTTCTTTGCTTTCTTGTCCTGTCGTATTATGTATGTCTCCACTGTGCAGAAGACCAGTGAAGAAGTGCTGATTGTTTGGTTCACAAGCTAATTTCTTTCCCACACCAGCACTGCATTAAATTAGTCTTCTATTATTTCTGCATTCTCTTCTGGTGCATTGTATGATAAATTATTCAGCTCCAACTAAATTGTATATTTTTATTACTCATGTTGGCCGAGAATTTGTCTTCATTATGATCCAAATGTCAGCAGCATTTTAAATTCAGCATGTGTGAATTGCTTCACTGTATTTCCTGGGCCTTAAATCTGTGTGTGTATGTGTGGCTTTTTATTTTATTTTAGAAAGCTTGTATTTCTTTTTAAAGAAAAACTATTGTATTTCCACTTAACTAAACAAACATTTAAATCAAATTAATTTGAGATTTCCTTCAATTGAAAACAAATTAGTCAAAACTAGAAAGCATAATGATATAAGCACACCGGCAGATAATAGTTGGGTGCAGTATGCAAAAAGTCTTTTCCATGTGTCAATGGGAATGTTTAGTGAACTAGAGAGAGAGAGAGAGACAGATGCTAAATCCCTTAGCATCGTAAATCAGAATGTAAATCCTGTAATGCTGTCTCACTACAATGCACTGCCACTTATTTATGTCACAGACAGAATTTTAAACATTCAGAGAATATATTTCTACATTTATTAAAACTTTTCTTTTACTGTTTTACCATTTTACTGCATTTATCAAATTCAGACATGTTACCAAAGTTATTGAGATATTTTGTTTTATTTTACTTTACTTTAATTTATCATTTTTGTTATTTATTTATTTTTAATTTGCAATTTATAGGAAATATAAATTATTATTTTAGGCTAAATCTTGCAACTTATTTATTAATTATATTGTTTTATTAATTTTATTCAGTTTTTTTATTTGTTTTTGTATGCAAGCGCTGTTATTTAATTTAAATATAATATTTCTTTAATTATAATTTCAAAAAAAAAATACAAAATCACATACTTTTTTTACATTTTGTAACAGATTTGCAGTTAACAGACCTGTTTATGGTCATTTGCAAAAAAGAAAAATGCATGATAAATTAGATATGATATATATTTTAATAAGTTTAAAATATTTGTTTTATTCATATTTATTTTAATTAATTAATTAATTAATTTGTATATCTAAATTTAAAACCAAATTTAATGTCTTGTTAATGAAAGTGATGCATATAGAACATGATGCTTTCTACAGACTTTTAACTGTAGATATTTTAGGTGCGCAATGTGATCCAACCCACACAAGTATGATGCTCCCATCATTTAGGTGATTATGTAAATCCAGAGTGCTGATGAAACTGGAAAAGAATCTTAAGGATTGAGTCTGTGCTACTAACCCAGTTCCACACAATGCAGGCAGTTAACTGGTTCTCACAGAGATTTGGAAAAAAATCCACCAATGAGCAGTGAGGTTTATTTCCCAGCAGCCAGTCAAATGCACCTCAACATCTCCTGCTGTGAGAGCTAGAGGGCTGTAGAGCACTTCCTACTGTTTCCGAAGCTCCATCTCTGCAGCCAAAACTTCGTCCCAGATCTTAACCCTTATCAGATCACCCTAAAACTGCATTTACCGCAGTGTAGCTGTTAGTGTAGCTGTGTTTAATGCCCTTGGAAAGGCGATATATTTCATGCTAACAAAATCTCTTTGAATTAATGGCAGTTGTCGCCTGCTGTCTCTAAATGTCTTCTCAGGTTACATGGGAGTTATAAAATATGGTATTTAAAAGCACTTATGACAGTGTACTGTCAGCATTTCTGCATCTGTCTGCTCTTTCCTGTTCGTGGAATCCTCTCTCAGCACTTCATAAATCAGAGTGATAACAGCGGCAGAGCAGCGTTCTATACAGGCTCCTGAGAATGGTGTCGCGCTACAGTCTGAGAGTAAGCTAAAGTAGAGAGGAAAGTGTCTTTCAAAGGACCCGTTTTATAAAAGTACCTATGTGATTTGTGAAATCGGTTATGGCTCATTGAATAGATACTATGTCTTGTTTTTTTTTTTCTTTTACATGGCGAGCAGTTCTCATTTTATTGCAGAGTTTGGTCTTATCGAGCTGGTCTGGGGTTATTGATCAAGACTGAGTGGGATGAACGGCTGGTCTGGGTTCAGATGTGGGGTTAATGAGCAGTTGGATGAGAATTCATCCACCACAGATGATGAATAATGTTCTCAGATAGAAACCAAGTAAGATGAGCGCAGTCTGATTACGCATTCACTAAATCAGGAAACTAGACAATGACCTGCAGCATGGAGTGTCTAGACTACTGTGTAATGCGCAATGAATTAAATGCAATTAAACTGACGTACAGTAAAGTCCACTTTTAGAGATTTTCAAAGCGCATTTTTCAAAAGTATTTTTTTTTTTTGTAATGAAGTTTGGCTATTTTGGGGTTACTTTCAGGTCCCAGCAGTGTAAGTGATGAGCCGCCACCGCTTCATCATGTCACCACTTCACCTCCTGGAGATGGATCCAGAGCACCGTGCCGTAGCACCCCTCAACCCCCCAACACCCCTGCACCCACCCGTCGCTCCCTGCTGCCCCCTCCTCGAAGCTCCCCTGTGGGTAAGTGGACCAAACCTCCATATTTCCAGCCAGTATGCACTTCAGCTAGTATGAACTGCAAGAAGTTTGCCCTAAGCAAAACTAACTGCATTAGAATACAATGTGATCTTCAACCAGTACTACAAGAAGCTTGTGTTTCAAGAGGTTTGCTATAATAGAATTATTTGTTACAGCTAGTATGCATTACACAAATATGTACAGTACTTCAGCTGGTGTACACTATAAGGCCCTGATCAGACAGAATGCCTGCTGTATTTATTAAGGTTTTTGCTAATATGACTGTTTACTTAACAGCAAAAACTAAAGATTTTAGAGCACTCGCACTATAATCCTTCGATTAAACTGTCAGGACAACTGATTTTGTGGTTGCCTAACCTTATATTAAAGAGGTCTTATTATGCTCTTTTACAAAGTCTTGATTTTGTTTTTGGGGTGTATTAGAACAGGCTCTCATACAAGGTTGTTTTTACATATTTAACATTATTACAACACCTCTTTCCCAAGTCTGGCATGAACGGCTTGAATAGTTCCTATATCAAATGAATGCCTGCCTTCTGAAATATGAAATGTGCTGTGATTGTTAGCTGGGCAAGTGTGTGTTGTCACTGTCGGGAAATGTCATGCCCCTTAGCAAAGCCACCTGCAAGCTTCAGTGTAAATAATGCATCAAAATCAAATCAAGCTAGTATGGGCTTCTAAAATAATGTACTATAATGCATATGCAATTCTGCTAGGATGCATTTTAGTGAGTATGCATTACAAGAAGTATGCTCTAAACATGATTCATTCCAACAGAATGCACTGCAATTAGAGTGACCTTCAACCAGTACTACAACAAGCATGTGTTTAAACAAGTATACACTACTAGAGGTGTACACTACTACAAGTCTTCAATAGCATGCATTATACAGATATGTATTTTGGCTAGTAAACACTGTATAGACTTCAGAAAGTTTACATTACAACAAGTTGCACTCAACTACAAGAAGTGTACACTATAAGAATGGACTTCAAATAGTTTGAAATTCTTTGTTGCTTTCTTATAAGTATGCACAACTTCAGTATGGACTTAGTATGCCCATCGGGATAATGGATATTAAATACTGTTAGCTAGCATTTTTAGTATGCATGAACTACAAGAAGTATGCTCTAAAGATGGTTCATTCCAACAGAGTGCACTACAATTAGCGCACCGAAATACAGATGTTGCATGCTTTCTCTAGTGCCAGAAGTGACCTGTCAAATGTCATGATGAATTTTTAGACAGTAGCTCCAGTTTGAAGGCAGACCTTCACTGATGCACCGACACACAGCTGAGAGCGTACTTGTCAGGCATTCGTAAACAGCACTACCTCCCTGTCCATGTCCTCTACTGAGTCATTAATCTCCTCTGCATTTGTAAATAATGGGACAGTCCTGTTTAGGGGACGTTGTAGCCTATGTTTAGTCAAGACTGAAATGTAGACTTTGCCTTGAGAAGAAACACCCTTTGTCAGGAAATAGGCCATCCAGACTCATTCATCTTAAGACCAGCACAGGGAAAGAGGCTTGTCTACTTCGTGTGTTGTGCAAACTTTTGAAGTAAATACTTTTTTATAGTGCATACTATCTGAAGTTCATACTTCTAGTACATGCCTTTTATAGTATGTACTTGTTGAAACACATGCATGTTGTAGTACTGGTTCAAGATCACAGTAGTTGTAGTCTTGTTGAATGCATACTTGTAGCACATACTCAAGACATACATGCTGGATGAATTTCATACTTATATAGCATTGTTATGAAAGTGGACACTTTTTGAAGCAGATAGTTTCGTAGTGCATACTAGTTGAAGTGTATATTTATTGGAGTGCAAGTTATTGTAAACAATTTCAAGTAAATTTTTATACTTGCTGAAGTGCATATTTGCATAATGCATATTAGTTCTGGCATTGGAGAAAACATGCAACCTTCCGTATGCCAACTGAACTAAATTCAACCTGAATTATGAAGGAACAAGCAAACCAAATTGAAGTGTATACTATATGAAGTGCATATTTGTGTAATTCATACTATTTCTGGCACAGGAGAAAGCATGCAATCTCTGAACTTCTGTATTCCGAATGAACTAAATTCAAACCGAATTATGAAGAAACAAGCAAACAAAAACTGTGGTGCATACTACTTGCATACTTATTGGAGCACAACATGTAATGTAAACTTTCTGAATTCTTTTGTCACAAAACATGGTCTACAAACACACATGACGAAGACAAAGAAGATATGGTTCAGTAATCATTAATAATTCCACACAGAGGGAAACATAAGGCAGGCAGGCAGGCAGGCAGGAGACACATGTAGCACATCAACGACAGCAACAATACGAGGGAAAACGGGACAGACTACATTATAAATACTGAAGCAAATAAAGATAATTAATGACACACACCTGAACTAAATGACACAATCAAACATGAGGGAAAACCAGGTCACACAGAGCACATGGGGGGAGAAAACACAACAAAACGTCCATGGGTGTGACATCTAAACATTGTTTACTAGCTGAAGTATAATGCAAGTAAGTTGAAATGAATACTTCTTGTATTGCACACCTCTTGTAGCTCATACTTGTTTGCATGATTAGTACTTGTTGTAGGGTGGCCATATGCACCATTCATACGGGACACGTTCCAGCCAGGATTTTAATATCGAGGTTTTGGCTATTTGTACTGTGCAGGTTAATCGTTGTGTAACATTCATGAGAGCTATAAAGAGCAGAGCAGACGGCTCCTTATGCTTTCGAATCGCTTTCATGTGTTTGTTCGTTCGTTTGACTTGAAGCATTGTGGCGCTCTTTTGTTTTTTTTGGATTTGTGCACAGCAACGCTTCAAGTCAATCGAACGAACAAACACGTGCGCATATTTGCATCGCTTTGATCGTTCCCTCTAGATCTCACCTTCTCACACGCAGCCCCACGATTGGTCGATTATATACAATATCTGCATGTTATTGGTCAAACTGCTTCGGATGTTTTAGGCAATATTAAAATCCTGGCCGGGACGTGTCCCGTATGAACGGCACATATGGCCACCCTAACTAGTTGAGGATTACTCTAGTTGTAGTGGAATTAATCTTATTTAAAACATGCTTCTTGTAGTGTATACTAGTTGAATTGTATACTAATGTTTGTTGAATCACATACTATCTGAAGTCCAAATGTTTTATAGTGCACACTTGGAGTGGATACATATTGTAGTGCATGCTTACTGGAGAGCTGTGTTCCTGTAGTGTTCCTGTAGCTCAATTGGTAGAGCATTGCCTTATCAAGCACAAGGTTGGGGGTCCGATTCCCTGGGAACACATGATAGGTAAAAATTGATAGCCTGAATGCGCTGTAAGTTGCTTTTAATAAAAGCATCTGCTAAGTGTAATTTAATTTAATGTGTAATGTAATATAGCTCATTCTTATGGTGTATGTCAGCTACATATTTGTGTAATGCATACTAGTTGAAAAAAAATACTTCTAGTAAAGCTTACCTTTTGTAGTGCATATTTGTTTAAATATGATTGTTGTAGGTTAAAGATCACTCTAGTTGTAGAGCATTCTGGTGGAATTTATCTTGTTTAAAGCATAGTTCTTGTAGTAAAATCTCATTGCAGCGCATACTAACTGAATCTCATACACTTGCTTACAATCGCTTATTTATCTCAGCTCAATTAGGCCAATCATTAAGAAGCAATCATCCGATTAAAGCAAGTGATGAACCATTGTGCATGTTGGTGACATTACAGAAGAGCCTGTCCAATCAGAGCTCGTCTGTGCCCATTTAACCAATCATTTCCCCCCTGCCTAAAGGATAATGAGGTTATTAAGATGCCCTGTTTATCTTCTTTTCTCCTCATCCTTTTCTCTCTTTTTTACCTATCCCCCTCTCTAGTGTTGTTATCTGTTCTGTCACATTTTCAATATCACATTTGCTGATCCTAAACCACATTTCTGAGAGTCTATATCTTTGCCTGCTGTTCCCCTCTTTGTCATCCTGAAAAAATCTCCAGCACACTGGAGGGACAAAAACGGCTGCCAGGGGCAGCTGGCCCATCATGGACTACCGATCTAGGGTTAGCACGATGACAAAATTCATGAGACCTGTTAAAAAACAGTTCAGAGCCCCTGTCCAGCTGTCGAATTACTCACATAGATCTAAAGAAACTGATTTTATAACACAGTGGCTTTAGACCGCCATACTTGAGTCAAACATCTTGGCATGCATGTACCCACCCATGATGCACCAGTGTTTTTGATGCCGTAGGTGCTGTCTCAGCATGGGCGGGGGGCGGGGGTGGGGAAACAGTGGGTTCCAATGGAGGAGGAAGTCTATTGGGATTCTAGAGCGGTGTCTTTGGCTGTCTGCTACATGTCGAAATGAGCTGGCAGTAATTAGGTGCCCTGGGATCCCTGTTGCAATGTGATGTTGTGTGTGCGCTCTATTGGGTGAAAGTAAGCCAAGAGCAGCAACCCCAAAAAACATACGAACCCCCTTCTGTTGTGAGATGGGAGATTTGAAACAAGCTCCAATCCCAGCAGCATCTTCAATCATTTCCTGTAATCCCATAGGTGGCGTCTGTGTCTACATATCTGTTTGGGTGATATTACAGAGACTGTAAAATAATAATGTAGTAATTAATTTGTTATGAGGATATATAAAATATTTAAACTTGTATTGTAAAAGCTGTGTCTGTTCTCTCATAACACAACAAATTACTGTAAAAAATAAAATAAATAACCAGATCAGGCTACATTAAGTGATAATAAAGTGGGAATATCCATAAAGCCCCTGTGCTTGAATAATTTGAAAGGTATGCTTTAGCAATGGGATCTAATAGGGGAGATACTGAGAATTAAATTAAAACATTTTAATTAAGACAAAATAAAAATAATAATAATAATAATAATAATAATAATAATAATAATAATATTATATATATATATATATATATATATATATATATATATATATATATTAGGGGTGTAACGATACGCATGTTCGTATTGAACCGTTCGGTACGAGGCTTTCGGTTCGGTACGCGGTACGCATTATGTATACCGGACGATTCATTGGACTAATTAATTATATATATAAAAAAAAGAGAAATATAATGATATGCGTTCAACAAGGTAGCCCAATAACCCAAACGACGTAACAGGCAACGCCCCTGACACTCCCGAAGAAGAAAAAAACACCAACTTATATGTTAATGTTAGGCTACTCAGTCAGGCGCTCGCTCACTCAGTACGCGCTAAAGGCTCGTTGCAAAATGGCCAATGCGTTTAACAGACCAGAAATAGAAAATCCTCCAATAACCAACAGGTCTGGCGTTAGGGTGCACTTTGGACTCCCTTTAAGCTATAATGGTGATGGCAAGAGAGTGGTGGATAAAAAAACAACGGTATGTCGCATCTGCAACATGACAATACGGTACACTAGCGGGAATACAAAAAAAAAAAAACACCAGCGGGAATACTTGAAACATGTCAACTCATTTACGCCGACATTACCTTATTGTGTCAGTATCTGGGAAACATACATGCTACAAACTATATCCCCGCAGCATTTAGACCGACATTTCCATCTGATTCAAACAGGGCAAAAGACATCACCACAGCGATCGGTAGGCTTCATTTACATTATAGCCGCGGATATGAGACCTTACTATTTACCCTTCATTCTGTCATCATCATTATATCTTACAGGGAATCCAAAGTGCACTCAAATACCAGACCTGTTGGTTATTGGAGGATCTTCTATTTCTGGTCTGTTAAATGCATTAGACATTTTGCAACGAGCCTTCAGCGCGTACTGAGTGTGCGAGCGCCTTAGGGGCCGTTCACATATCGTGCCTAAAAACGCGCTGAAAACGCTAGTCGCGCCGCTTTCTCCTCCTTTCCAAAGCGCTCGGGTAGAAGCGCTCATGAAGCGTCTATCTTTGCTAAGCAACAATGACGTGCTCTCTCCATGAGACGCGGAAATTTCAGCAAAGGATAAATGGATTTGCAGCTCTAAAAATCGCTTGCAGTAGCTCTGCTACTAAATTTATTTCAAAATTGCAATCCATATACAACTATGATCAGCTGTTCCTTCATCTTGGCTGAGCTTTCAAAGTTGTTACGGGAAAGGATGAAGCTGATTGGTTAGTTCTTGTCCCATGACCCTGCGGTGCGCTTGCGGCATTCTGAAAAGTTGAGATGTTTTTAAATATTGCTGTATCTAAAACGTACCGAACCGAACCGTGACATCAGTGTATCGTATCGAACCGAACCGTGAATTTTGTGAACCGTTACACCCCTAATATATATATATATATATATATATATATATATATATATATATATATATATATATATATATATATATATATATATATATATATATATATATATACATACATACATACATATATTATATAACTAAAACACTGATCAAACATGATTTTTTTTTGTCAGGATTCACTGTTAAATAGAAATATGTATGTATTGTGTATAAATATGTTTTCTATATATATATATATAGAGAGAGAGAGAGAGAGAGAGAGAGAGAGAGAGCATGTGCATTTCAATGTATTTATTATATTGATTTTCATTGTTAACATTACTTTAAAAAATCTTGCAAAATTATTGCCTCAGAAAAATCTAGTTAAATTGTGCAATATATTCAAGTTTACTAAGAAGCCAATTTATGATTTATTAATTTATTAAGTGATATTAAGTAGATTTTTCTGAGGCAATATTTTTGCAATATTTTTTCAAATGAAGTTAAAGAATTTATTGTACACTGTAAATATAGTAATATTTCTCCATTTTATATTATTATGTACATCAGTATTATTTTTAAAAGTATTCTCTTGTTTATTGTCCTGCTCTGACCACAGATCTGAGATTTGTAAAAATGGAAATTATTTTTATTATTAAAAAAAAGCTATATATATTTAATATATTTATACTGTATGCTCTGGTTTACGGATCCCTGCAGCCTCTCAGAGTGTCATATCGTCCAGCCCGTGTGGCAAGCGGACCCTAGCAGCTGCGTTATTTTGTGGTTGGCTGCCTCTTATTGGAATTGATCCATGGACCGCTGATACCATATTATGACTCTGCGGAAGAGGAGAGCGATACGAAAAGGGGGTGGTGGTTACTGTTGTGAATGCATTCATGGATTTGCACTCATGTGCCCTGTATGTGTTCCCTTTAATTCAGGTAACATCCTGAGAACTGCCCTTAACCCTTGTTACGATGTCTTTTCTTTATCCATAGCATCCCGTAAGGAATTCCAGAAGAGTTCTGATGGCACCCGTTCATCTCTCTCTTCCCCTAAGAGACTCGCTGTAGTGTCGCCTAAACCGCAGTCTCCAGGTAACCAACCAGAACAAAGATCAACCCAAGATATTGCTTTCCTTTCATAGCTGTCCCCTGCTGCTCTCCATTAGACGATGTCACACTGTTGGATTAATCTCATCTGAAGCTCATATCTCAGTAACTCACTTTATTTTTCTCTCCATACACACACACAAACATAGAATGAGTGAGAACTTCTTATAAGACGTAATCAGTATGGCCACTAGGGCCAAGTTCAGTTGTCATGTTGAATTATTTGAATTAATAGTGTTCATTTGCCTAATCTACCGACCTAGGGTGCAAATTATAGGTTTTGGGGAGTCAGTCACACTCATTAAAGCTTGTGTTCTCCCGAAGGACATCAATGTTGGGTGTCTTGAAAAATGTAAACATACAGTGCAGTACAGTGCATCTCGCACTCTTGTTGTTGTTGTCTTTCTGATGAGCAGGGAATCGACTACCTAACATCAGTTTCGCCCACCTTGCTACCTGAAAAAGATAATTTTCTCTTTGTTGTCATAGAGACTGATGCTCAGGCTAAAGATTAAGCCACTCTAGAAGGCTGGTGGCTGGTTTGTGTGTGTGTGTGTGTGTGTGTGTGTGTGTGTGTGCATGCGTTTGTGTGTGTGGTGGACTGGATTGTCTTGAGTCAGTTTAATGAATAAAAATGTGTGCTGTCAATAGATTAAAAAAAAATTGCTAATTGCAATTAATCCCACACTAAAGTTTTTCAAAACACGTTTATACTGCAATACTTTCTCTTTCATTCTTCATTCTTTAAGTCAATGTAGAAACAACATAAAGACAGTATATTTTAATATGTTTAATCTTTTTTGTATGACTGAAGGCGGGTATCGCTGATACCAATACTACTTATGTCTCTGGAAATAGTTTTTTTTCCTAATATTTACCCATTGACTCTAGCCATTCAATATTACAGTATAATTGAGAGCTACCAATTTTAAAATATATTAGACTGAAAAAAAAGTATTTAAATGAACTTATTAAATTTTCACATAAACCCATTATAATAAATGTCATATTTACCCGTGCCCTTCAGCAAGTAGGAGGGCAAGTTCCATATTACATTTAGATCCTTAAAGCTACAACAGTTACTGATTTCCTCTTTAATTAACAGACATCAGAGCAGCTGGGTTATTAGGTTATTTGGCTGCTATTACTTTAAGAGCTGTGGATTGTGATATGGATCTGACGCGAGTGTTCATACTGTAGTTTCATATGCATTTTAATATGAAATGATACAGGCTACAGCGTGCACTGTGTCACCATATTTGTTTGTGCAATTGAAGAGCATGTGCTACAAGGACAGGAAAATTAGTTTTTACTGACATATGGCATGACAAAATCTCATCTGACTGCCGTTAACTATTATTCTACTGAAGTTCCTCATCACCTGTACTGATTCCGCACTTGTTTGACTCGCTCAGGCAATGTGGAGTGCACATCTGAAAAGTCTGAATGAAAAGTTGATGTGTTCATAAAGACATTCTATGCCTAAATAAACACAATTCTTAAATGAAAAAGAGACAAAAGCAGCAGTTGTGAGTGGGATGGCCAACCTTAGCTCCGCCCCTGCATTAAATATATTTAACACCGTTAAACTGGAGAAAATAATCGGCTTCATTAACGTGCTAATTTTAAAAGCACTACTACAAATATTCGTTTAAATTAATTAAATACAGGAGCGTGTTTATGGTTGCTGTTTTGTTATTCAGGGTTCATTCAAATTCAATTCTATTGTATCTCCACATTCCCATACAGTATGCTATCTCCACTGTACATAGGACAGCTATAGCTTGCAAAGATTTATACAGCGATTAATTCAATACCTAATACATCAGGAAAGTCCACTGGAAAAAAAAATGTGTTGCTTGCCATTTACAAACTAAATTGCTTTCACACTCAACACCGAGGACAACTATGACTCCATCATAGCAATTAGCAGCCCTGAATCATTCAGTCTTTCTTCTGAAGATTAGTTTCTACAGTAATGATAGCTGTAAATCATCCTGTCATTGCATCTGGCCCAATGTGCTTATCAAATTCATCATGAAATCAATGCTGATACACAGCTGCAGTAAGAACAAAACATTAGCTGCTATTAGCATTAGCATGTGTGTTTTGGGTTGCTTGCTCATCTTGAAGCACATTAGGATATACAGCTTGATTTTATATTTCATTAATGTTAAACCCTTGATTTTTATGCCAGTTTTTAACTAGTTTGTCAAGTTTAAATGTATCTGTTTAGCATAATAATAAATAATGTTTTTATGTAACTTCTATTAGGGGTTCAACTGACTTGGTGTAACTAATCTATACATCCTTTGTAATCCATGCATTGTCAATTGCAAGTATATAACACAAGAATTCTTCCATTATTTTATTTGAACTATAAGATTTGTTATGGTTTTTCTAGCCACTGTTCCGTTAGCTTTGGGTCACATACCTCATTTACATTACAATGAAAACAGTCTAGTCTTTGAATAGTCCCTTTGCTTTACTTATAGAAGATTCAAGTAATCCAGTTAGGTATAGAAATTATGGTAAAGCTTTATGTAAATTGTTTCATGGTTGTTAAGCATGCAGTATTCCCTGGGGTGTCTTAGCATTAAAGAGGCCATTTTATTCACAGAGGGCCGTTCTGAGATGAGTTTAATGAAATAGATTTTTTAGTGCTTTTTCTCTCGTGTTTCCATCTTTAGTCCTTCAGAGGCAACAGAGGGCAACAGTGGTGATCCGAGGCTCAAGCATGCAGATTTTGCCTCGTACTGGCTCTCCGGGCCCAGAGATGAAAAAAGAAGGAGAACAGAAGAAAGAAAAAGAGCGAGAGGACGTAGAGAAGAATGAAGAGATGCAGCTCTTGCTGGGTCGCTGTGCAGAACAGGCCAGGCAACTACAGACTCTTCACACAGAACTAAAGAAAACCAGCATGAGTCTGGAGGTCTTTGTGATCTGCACTCAGCACTTCTCCCTCAAGGTATTTTTTAAAGATTACATATTTTCCAGACTATAAGTCACACTTTTTTCATAGTTTGGCTGGTCCTGTTACTTATAGTCAGGTGCGACTTATTTATCAAAAATTATTTGACATGAACCGAGAGAAATGAACCAAGAGACATGAAACAAGAGAAAACATTACCGTCTACAGCCGCGAGAGGGTGCTCTATGTTGCTCAGTGCTCCTGTAGTCTACACTGAAGACATAGAGCGCTCTCTCGCGGCTGTAGACGGTAATGTTTTCTCTTGGTGCTTGGTTCTAAATAAATGCTACTTATAGTCCAGTGCGACTTATAAATGTTTTTTTCCTCATCATGACGTATTTTTGGACTGATGCGACTTATAGTCAGGTGCGACTTATAGCGACTTATGTATATTATATTATATTATATTATATTATATTATATTATATTATATTATATTATATTATATTATATTATATTATATTATATTATATTATATTATATTATGACACACTTTTTCATTATTATTAATTTATATTTTTTAAATCATCACAACTATAAAATAAAATAATTATTTTATTTTATTATTCAAAGTAATAGGCGTATATTATATTATATTATATATGGACACATTTGTTATTGTTACTTTACACATTTTGGAATTATAAAATTTCATTTTATTATATTTTATAGTCAATAAGTCCAAAGTAAATAAAAATGTATTATGTATGTATTATATCTATTATATATTATATATGTATCGTATATTTAATGTATTATATTATATTATATTATATTATATTATATTATATTATATTATATTATATTATATTATATTATATTATATTATATTATGTGTATGCTTATTCTTTATTACAACTTTACACATTTTGGAATCGTAATAAAGTCATCAAGACTATGAAATACATATATATTCTATTTTTTTTTCATTAATAGTAAAGTCATAAAAATGTCATCAAACTATGAATTAAAGTATCAAATAAAACTAATCTTTTTATTATTTTTTTTAGATTTAATCATCCTAAAGATGCTTTTTTCCAATTTTTTTGTTTTTCAGCTGATACAGTACGTTCCATCCGACATAATATACAGTACACAAACTTCAACACAACCCTGCGATCAAATAAATTGCTCAAGGGCGCAGTGATTTTACGGCCTTCACATGTCACAACTACATGAGATGTTTATGTTACCATGCCAAACCACAACCACTAGGCATTCACTACCGTTTACTGACAGTGTACCTCAACCGCTAGAAACTGACCATACAACAGCAAAAAACAAAAACCAAACACAAATAACAGTCTTTATCTAATCTGTCATGAATGTAAGGATGATGTAACTGTGTGCAAGAGCAGACCACTGAGTCAGTGTTTGCACACAGAATCTCAAGCACATCGCTGTCTCCTTAGGATGAATCACAAATGTTGCCTTCCATATTGGTAATTCACTTTGGATTAAAGCATCTGCTAAATGAATAAACAATGTAAACACAGACATTTTTAGAAGCACAGTGCCACCTGCTGTTCATTAGTGGCTTTAACATTTACAGTTGCTTCTGAAATGCCCCTGTATACTAACTTTACTCAATTTAAAGAGGTCAGTGGAGGTCAAAAACACGGTGGCTTAAAATATATGTACATCCAGATATAAAAACCTATTCTCTTCAACGTTCCAGCTTAATGGCCACACATACTACATTAATATTAATTGCATTCCTCTCCTCCACATGCACTCCTATTCATCCGTTTAGCAGTAAAAGTGTTTACAGACAGAATGGTACGTCAGTAACCTGCCAACGTCTCCCACGCCTGCCGACTCCAACATGCAAGCGAGCCACATTTCATTAGTTTCTACAGAGCATGTGTTATTTCTAAGTGCTTTTCATAATCAGGGCGGTACAGCACTGTTCGTTTTCTGTACTTAAGTGCACACAAGGGTGATAATGTTCCTGCACCATTGCATCATTTATGTGTCCGTCATCTTATATTTACAGACATGTCTATGTGTTGAGTTAATATTGTTTGTCAGTTTCAAACAGTTTCAACACTCTTTTTATCATTTGATGTTATTTAGATTCCACCAAAGAGCAATAAATTAGCTATGTATTCAAAAATATTGTTTGGTCAGTATAAAATTCAGTAATTCAGTAATTCACAGAAACAAACGTGTGTGTGTGTGTGTGTGTGTGTGTGTGTGGGTGTGTGTGTGTGTTTCAGATTGAAAGTGCTGAGGAGAAAGGAGAGAGTGTTGTCCCAGGAACTCAGTCGGATTCAACATGAAGTGGGTGAGTTCAAAGAGGTTCATGTGTGCCCATAAACGACTAATATAAAAGCAGGATTGAGTTATGTAAATCCATATTCTCGGTTTCTCAAATCGCATAGCCTTTAACGCAGCTCGCTGGGAGCGTCTTCAGAAGGAGAAGAGAGAGCTGGAGCAGTGTTTCGAGAGGGAGCTGAGAGAGTTACAGGTCCAGCAGGAGTCTGAACTCGCTACCGTAGAGGAGAGCCTGAGATTACGGCACGCTTCGGACCGAGACCATCTCAGAGCAGAGCACCAGTCAGAGGTGGAGGAGCTGTGCACACAGCACCAGGAACAGGTCGGAGCCTCTGGCTGAGGATCGGGGGAAGGACATTTAAGATGGCATGAATTTGAAGACTCAACTGTGTGTCTCGTGTTTAGATTGAAGAGTTGACCTCCAACCATGAGGCCGCCCTTGAAGACCTGAAGACCATGCACAACATCACTATGTCAACACTCCAGGAAGAGCATGCCAGGACCATGAGGGGTTAGTGTCGGATTAATAATGTGACAAAAATGTGGAGAAGAACTAAAATTCTGCATTCATTTCTTTTAGACTTGAGGAAAGCCCATGAGCAGCAAAAGGCCAGTCTAGAAGAGGACTTCGAGAAACTGCGCCTCTCGCTTCAGGTGATTGTTGAGTAAATCAAGGTTTGAGATTTTTAGCAAATCCTCCAAATAGATTCAACATTCAACAGTACCATTTCCTTTAGGACCAAGTGGACACTCTGACTTTCCAGAACCGGACTCTGAAAGACAAAGCCAAGCGTTTTGAAGAAGCTCTGAGGAAGAGCACTGATGAACAGATAGTGGTATGTTTCATTTATAAAGGGATACTTGAATATAGGCACACAAACACTGAGAGTAAGTATTGTAAATGGATTTGCAGGATGCACTGGCACCGTATCAGCATATCGAGGAGGACTTGAAGAGTCTGAAGGAGGTTTTGGAGATGAAGAACCAGCAAATTCATGACCAGGAGAAGAAGATCTGTCATCTGGAGAAAGTGGTAAGCTCTGAATGAATAGGTGAGCAGGATGAACACACTGTCCAGGAGAACTGTGCAGTCTAGCATGTTCCCTCAACACTGTCATGGTGAAAAAGAAAAAAGAAAACAGTGCAGGTGAGAGAAAAAGACTCGCAGGGAAAAAAAAACTGTGCAAATAAATACAACACTACTGGCAGAAAGAAGAAAACATTGAACAATAAATATAAAAAATAATTATAAAAAACGGTGTATGAAAAATTGTCAGGAAAAGCGAAAATCAAGCAAGTAAAAGAAAAACTGCGGCATGAAAGAAAATTATGACAGAAGTGCAGATAAAACCAAAAGAAAATACATTGGAATATTTATAGTGCGGAATGGTAAATAATCATTCATTTCTATGATAAAATACTGATTTGATTTTATAGTGACATGGCACATTACATTCCTTACTGAAGCTCATGTAACAAAAGATATTGTTAACAAGTTCCTTACAAACCCTTGAAACATCCAAAATGATCACACCATAATGAATAATTAAAGGAAGAAAATGAATTCATTTCTGAACAGGCACGGCAAACCTCTTGGGGTCCTTCAAGAGTATTGTATATGATGTATGTTTGTATATATTCTGTACTGCGTTTAGAAAGGGCATTTTATTGTGATGTTATAGTAAACATTTTTTTTTTTTTGCTTTTCCTTTCTGCTCCTTTGGATGTTATATTATTTATGATGTAGAAACAGGGCGTGCTTTTCCATTTTCCATTCAGCTTTTATAAATTTTCATAGTTTTTTTCCTCACATGAAGTATGTTTCAGACCCCTGTTGTGCAGACAGGGGAAGGTTGTGTAAGAATTTAATGTCGAGCTCTGTGTTCACTTGATTCTTCGAGCAGGCCCAAAAGAACCTGTATCTGGAGGAGCGGGTCCAGGTGCTTCAGCAGCAGAATGAAGACCTGGTGGCCCGCATTGATCGCCATCTCTCAGTGTCAAGGTGAATACAGTATTGAAATTAAAAGAGTAGTTCACTTAAAAATGCAAATATGCTGAGAATGTACTCACCCTCGGGCTGTCAAGATGAGTCTATTTCTTCATTGGAACAGATTTGAAGAGATTTAGTATTAGGTAACTTGTCTACAGTGAATGGGTGCCGTCAGAATGAGAATCCAAGCATCTGATAAAAACATCACAATAATCCATAACTAACCCACATGTCTCCAGTTCATCCGTTAACATCTTGTGAAGTGAAAAGCTAAGTGTTAATTAGGAACAAATCCATCATTAAGACATCCAAATACTAAAATATGAGTCCTCTATCCATAATATGGCTTTTTCCAGTAAAAAAAAAAGCTCTCTGGTCTGAATCAGAGGAGAAATATGCACAGGTCAATCACCGTTTACAAGAAGAAAAAAAAACAGTTTTAAACAAATATACCAGTGGATTTGATGAGTGGACAACAGGCTTTTCATTTTTTTTTTTTTTTTTTTTTTGGAGGAAGTATTATTATGGATTATTATAGGATCCATTAGTGAGCAAGTGATCTAATACTACATTTCTCCAAATCTGTTCTAATGAAGAAATAAACTAATTTCCATCTTGGATGGCCTGAGGGTGAGTAAATTAAAGCAAATTTTCATTTTTGGGTGAATTAAGGTCTTTTGACTGACCCTGACTATTTCTTCCTATATTTATAGACAACTGTCTGAGGAGAACGCAAACCTTCAGGAATATGTGGAGAAGGAGACCAACGAGAAGAAACGCCTGAGCCGCAACAATGAAGAGCTGCTCTGGCTTCTCCAGACGAGTCCCCACCTGTCGCCTTCCTCTTCTCCCATCCACAGAGCCTTCTTCCCCGGGCCTGATATCCCTCCTTACCCTTACTCTCCAGGTCCCGGGACCCCCACACACTCCTGTTCTCCTGGCCCCTCTCCAGCACCAGGGACGCCCACTCTCAGAGGCTCACCAGCAGCACGCTCGTCCCCTGCCCGGATCCCGAACGCCAACACTTTACCCAGATGAGCTGTTTTACTGAATCCCAGTCACATCGCCCATTCTCTGTTCTTGTTCATTGTGACAGAATTGTATCATTCTGGGGTGCAGACCGTCCCTGTTTTCCTTAGAAAATCCTAATCCTTTATTAGGATAATGTCAACCAGAAATGGTCAGACAGCCTTTTTTTTTTTTTTTTTTTGTATCAGAAATGCATAGCTTCAGAATGAAAGAGCTGTTGATGCTAATGCTTATGATGTGCTGCCAGCAATGCTTGGTCTGCATGGAGGCAGGATCATTTTTGTGTATTATAGAAGTAGCTCAGCGTTGACTCTAAAACATGCTGTTGGACTCCAACACAAATGTCTGTTGTTTCTTCTGAATGACATACGAGAACTTTATACAACAAAAAGCACTTTAGGTTTCTGCCCTACCTTCTTCCTACAGATAAGTGCACCAGCATCTTTCCTGGTCTGGTTTATTTTTTTATGCGATATGTCTTCTGATTTCACAAATCTCCCAAGTTCTGATTTAGAATGTTTCGAATTAGTCAAGACATATATACTGCAAGATGTAATTTTCTTAATTTATTTCTTACTGTAAAAAATCTACATATTCTTAACATTTTTGCATATTATTATTATTATTATTATTATTATATATGTATACACTACCATTCGCAACCTGATCTCATGACGAAAACGTACCTTTGGGAATTTTTCCGCAAGACACGAAACACGTACTGCCATGTATATTTCGTGACATATTTGATGTGAAACGTCCACTGAGTGGTGCTAAAAGAGTTCATATGAATGTGCATATGGTACATTTTATGTGACATTGGTTTTGTAGTCACCACAGTTCTGACTTGAAGTGTCCATTGAGTGGCGCTATAAGTCTAAAGTTCCATGACGTTTTCAAATGACGCACCATCTGCAGTGATATGTACTTATTGTTACGTATTTCTACATCTTACGTTTTCGTAATGAGGTAGACCATTCAAAAGTTTGGGCTCAGTACGTTTTTTAAAAATGTTTTTAGAAGTCTAACCAAGGTTGCGTTTATTTGATAAAAATATACAATAAAAATTGTAATATTGTGAAATGTTATTACTATTTAAAATACCTGTTTTCTATTTTAATATATATAAAAAAATGTTTAAATAACTGTAGGGGTAAACAAAAATGCTTATTAAGAAAATGCTTTTTGCAGTATAAAGGCCTTTGCTCATCATCTTAACAAACTGCAATACCTAGCACTGGTGCATGAGCAGTTACAGTTTTCCTGGACCCTCCGAAAAGACTAATCCAGCTCATATCAAAACCAGCAAGTGTTTCTTCATACACAAATCCGTTTGCTGACATGACACCTTCGCTGGCACAGATTCAATGTGCCCATTTTTGCTGGTTGCCTGGTTAACAAGACAAACAAACTCTTCAGCATCACGTCTGTTCATCCTAACTTACCTGACAAAAGCAAGTGCTCTCACTTCATGCATGACATAAAACAGGGAGATCAAGCAAATATATAGGTACCGACTACAGGAAATGTTGTAAATTGTAGTTGTAATTCTGATTATTTAATGGACATTTTGCTACTTGATGTGCATGTGATGTAAGTCTTCCATTTTTAATGTGAGTCCTAGGATAGTTGTCATGTTAGCGTAGATACTCGGACTCCTGAGGATGATAGCTTCCACCTCTGATGAGTTTTGAAATGTTGAGGACAGTACTTACCCGTAACTTCTAGACGTCCCACCTGTCAGAGGTGTGTTGTTTAAAGGTTTTACAGAGGTACAATATGGTAGTTGAGCGTATGTTTGGATTTATCTCTATTGTAATGCTGGTTAACTCTCGTATTACCTCTGTAGAGTGTAGCATAACAGAGAGAGGTTTCTCTGTATGAGTGAACTAGAAAAGAATGTAACTGTGTCTTTAAATGTCGTATGATAAAGTTCAGGGAAATTATTTTTGCTCAGTTTTAAAGGCAGTCCTCAGTTTTTCAGTAAAACATGATTGTTTTTAAATGAAAAATACAATTGCTCTTGCAAAGTGGGTTTTGATATTTCAAAACAAAGAGGCCATTTCTTTGAATTTTTGAAAATTTGGATTCAAAATTTTTCCGTTTGTGTGTTTCTACAATCGATGCATCTTTCAACGGGCAACCTTTGACACTTTTGATACAAATGAGAAGTTTTGTAAACTCTTCACTGATAATATTGTTTTCTATGATCAGATGGTGCTTGTACAGGGTATCATACACAGAAGGACAATAATCTGCTATTCAAGACCAGCAATCTACAAAAAATCCACACACACAGCAAACATGTATTTGCAGACGTTTTTCTTCATTTGAGACACTATTGTTTACAGTTATTTTTTTCATTACTGTGAAATGTATTTTTATTCTATTTCTTATGCATTTTCAAGTTATGTAGCTTTGCATTTTGAATTAGTTTCATTTGCTTCTGTCACTGTGATGGAAATGATTTTTTTGTTCAATTTTTGCTACTCTGGCACAGATTCTAAAGAGTTTTCTAGATGTTTCCCGTCAAGCACAATACTGTTTTATACCACACCCAAAAAAGTTTCATATTTTAAAGTGTGTTTTTTAAAATTATAAATATATATATATATTAGACTACAGCAGATCGTTTTACATTAGCAACGTGACTACAATTCAGAATAATTTTCACAACAAAAAGTACATTAATGTTCCTGGAATGTGCCTTTTTTATTGTGCAAAAGTAGCAAAAATGAAAAGGTTTAAGAGTCAATATGCTTCTAATATCTGGCTTAATAATACAAGAAAATTAATGCATCTTTTGAAATATTTGTCTGCTTTTTTATTTATTCTTTTTATTAAAATTTTTTAACCAAATTATTTTTCAAATAATATTTTTTTTATTTAATTTTATTTTGTTGTACTTTTTTCATATTGTGTATTTATGTTCTGAATTAATGTCTCAACAAAAAACCTCAGCAACCTCAATCTGCACCTGCTATGGTTTATAACAAAGTACAAAATTGTTACTAATCTACATTTACTGAAAGGAGTAAATATGTATTTAATCTTATACTTAAATCCTGTTTTGTTTTCTCAGTGGCCCTCAAGATGACCTTCGCTATGGCATTAGTCCATAGATTATAATGAATGATATGAAACAACAGACACTGACTCTTTGTCCTGTGGACATCTAAACTACTGAATGTGAACTTACCCCTGAAAAAACTGACACAGTCAGTGTAAACTGAGAGTGGTGGAGACACTTATTGAACTGAATGAAATTTGTCCCTCTGTCTACTTACTAACATTTGACTTCTATTATGTCTTTTCTGACTGGATTTACAGTCGTTTGTAAGCTATTTATTGTGTTTTAGTGCACAGTAATCGATGCATGTTTGTCTTGGATGGATCATTCCTTCCCCTTGTACGTTTTCAACTTGTGATGGTTCACGCTGTAACTGTAGCATAGGAAGTATAAGGAATGGAAATAATTTATATATAACTCATTTGTAATCACTATGGGGGCTGGGGATGAATATTAAAATGTTTCAAAAGAAAATGCTCATGTGCTTTTTTTGCTTATTTGTTCTCATTTGCCAATTGCCAGCTAACAAAAATATGAATGTTTTACTAACATTCCTTTCAAGTTTTTAAAACATTTTTCTGAATGTCCGTGGAACATTTAAAACATAATTTTTTATTGTTTAAAAAACATTTTTTTGTCATGTAATGGATGAATGTTACTTTTGAATGAACTCGAATCGAAATCATCTGAAAAAGTAGTACTGTTTAAAAAACATTAGATGGATGTTTAAACTTAAATGTTTCAGTAAATTGTTCCACGAACAATGTTTAACGGATATATTTGTGTCAATGACAACAATGTAATTAATCGCGATTAATCGCATCCAAAATAAAAGTCTGTTTTTAGTTATATATTTACATGTATATAAATACACATACATGTATATATTGAAGTACATATATAGATATATATATATATATATAGATATAGATATATATATATATACAGTATTGTTCAAAATAATAGCAGTACAATGTGACTAACCAGAATAATCAAGGTTTTTAGTATATTTTTTATTGCTACGTGGCAAACAAGTTACCAGTAGGTTCAGTAGATTGTCAGAAAACAAACAAGACCCAGCATTCATGATATGCATGCTCTTAAGGCTGTGCAATTGGGCAATTAGTTGAAAGGGGTGTGTTCAAAAAAATAGCAGTGTCTACCTTTGACTGTACAAACTCAAAACTATTTTGTACAAACATTTTTTTTTTCTGGGATTTAGCAATCCTGTGAATCACTAAACTAATATTTAGTTGTATGACCACAGTTTTTTAAAACTGCTTGACATCTGTGTGGCATGGAGTCAACCAACTTGTGGCACCTCTCAGCTGTTATTCCACTCCATGATTCTTTAACAACATTCCACAATTCATTCACATTTCTTGGTTTTGCTTCAGAAACAGCATTTTTTGATATCACCCCACAAGTTCTCAATTGGATTAAGGTCTGGAGATTGGGCTGGCCACTCCATAACATTAATTTTGTTGGTTTGGAACCAAGACTTTGCCCGTTTACTAGTGTGTTTTGGGTCATTGTCTTGTTGAAACAACCATTTCAAGGGCATGTCCTCTTCAGCATAGGGCAACATGACCTCTTCAAGTATTTTAACATATGCAAACTGATCCATGATCCCTGGTATGCGATAAATAGGCCCAACACCATAGTAGGAGAAACATGCCCATATCATGATGCTTGCACCTCCATGCTTCACTGTCTTCACTGTGTACTGTGGCTTGAATTCAGAGTTTGGGGGTCGTCTCACAAACTGCCTGTGGCCCTTGGACCCAAAAAGAACAATTTTACTCTCATCAGTCCACAAAATGTTCCTCCATTTCTCTTTAGGCCAGTTGATGTGTTCTTTGGCAAATTGTAACCTCTTCTGCACATGCCTTTTTTTTAACAGAGGGACTTTGCGGGGGATTCTTGAAAATAGATTAGCTTCACACAGACGTCTTCTAACTGTCACAGTACTTACAGGTAACTCCAGACTGTCTTTGATCATCCTGGAGGTGATCATTGGCTGAGCCTTTGCCATTCTGGTTATTCTTCTATCCATTTTGATGGTTGTCTTCCGTTTTCTTCCACGTCTCTCTGGTTTTGCTCATCATTTTAAGGCATTGGAGATCATTTTAGCTGAACAGCCTATCATTTTTTGCACCTCTTTATAGGTTTTCCCCTCTCTAATCAACTTTTTAATCAAAGTACGCTGTTCTTCTGAACAATGTCTTGAACGACCCATTTTCCTCAGCTTTCAAATGCATGTTCAACAAGTGTTGGCTTCATCCTTAAATAGGGGCCACCTGATTCACACCTGTTTCTTCACAAAATTGATGACCTCAGTGATTGAATGCCACACTGCTATTTTTTTGAACACACCCCTTTCAACTAATTCAACTAATTGCCCAATTGCACAGCCTTAAGAGCGTGCATATCATGAATGCTGGGTCTCATTTGTTTTCTGAGAATCTACTGAACCTACTGGTAACTTGTTTGCCACGTAGCAATAAAAAAATATACGAAAAACCTTGATTATTCTGGTTAGTCACATTGTACTGCTATTATTTTGAACAATACTGTATATATATATATATATGTGTGTAATATAAATTTATATTTGTATATAACAAATAATATATAACATAAGTATATAACATACATATGAATATATATTATTATCTTAAATGTTTACATGTATATATGTGTTTTTATATTTACATATAAATATAAACAGTACACATACATATATTATGTAAACACAAACTTTTATTTTGGATGTTATTAATCACGATTAATTGATTTGACAGCCCTATTTTGAATGAACATTCTAAACAAAATGCTTTAAATATAGAAAGATTTCTCTTATCATAACTTGCAGGTAAGAATCACCAAATCTATCTATTTATAATTAAAATACTTTTATTATATATTTGTAATAAATGATTAAGCTTACTAAAAAAAAAAAACTAAATAGTAATATATAAATACTTACATTTTAAATTGAACTGATAATAAAAATAAAAGCTAATTCAAAATATTAATAGAAATTCTACTATTAAAATAACATTTAAAATAAATACCAGCAAATGAAATAGCTCAGATAAAAGTTTATATAGAACGAGTGTGTTAAGAGACTTAAGCTTTTGTTTTGTTAATGAGGTAAAGTTTATCATTGATGTTCATATCTCAATTAAAGATGTCATACAGTGACCACTGCAGACACAAAATTGCAATCGTTCCTACTCTTTGTGGCCTCTAAACGGGGAATGAATGTAGTTTTGTTGCGCATGCAACAAAAATATTTTTTTATATTTCATAATGTCGGTCCTTGTTGATCCAGGAACATCATTCCAATCAACCAGTCAGAATTGAGATATAACTTTTTAGGAAATATCTGTCATTATATATTATAATATTTAGGTTTAGGGTTGGGGAATGGGTTAAGTCTATATTTTTTGTACCATAATCAGAAGATGTTGATCCAGGAACATGTCTTGGAAGAATCACAGCGACCTTATTAACACATGCAGTACACACAAAAACACGCTTTATCGCCATCTACTGGAGTAACGATGTACAGTAACCTGATAAGATTGACGACTGAATTTGAAACACCTTTCCCTTTAAAAGTAAGGAATTGCTTCTTTATTTTTATTTTTTTTTCAGTTACTTTTCATGTACTTGCATTAAATACTGTACAGACTATAGAAAATTCAATATTAAACAATAGTGGATTTAACACCTAATGTTATATTATAGTATACGTTTTTAATGTTACCTTCTTAAAATACTTTGATCAGTTCAAGAATCATTTATTTGAACGAATTAAAAGAGCAGTTTAATGACTATCCCTGTATTGTACAGCTGGTCAAGGTTAAGAAAGTATTTAGTAATAATTAGTAATGAAATACATTTTAGAGAGATTAAGATAGTATTCAACTACACTGTTGAAGATTAGTAAAAAAAATAATAATAATAATAATAATTTTTATTAAAAAAAATTTTTTAATTTAGAGTAATTTAACCAACTTTTGGAAAATGGGTTCAAAAGTTTCTAGTCACTGGGATGAATTTAACTAATCTAACTGACCACTAAACGTAGTCCATGTGATGTGCACTATACATCATACTTTCTGAAGCCACAGTACTAACTGAATCTAATGCAAACCTAATCTTAATTTTTAAGTGCACTAAATGTTAATAATTCCTAATGTTGCTATTATAATGTTTCTTTTTGGTCTCTAAATGAACGGTTGTTTATGGTCAGGTGAAGAACAGCTGAAATTTAAAATCTACTTATTGTTTAGTGTATTTAATTTCATGCATACTCTTTGGCATATGAAAGTTTTACACACTGATATACGTTGTAAAATATGATAATGATATTGTATTTTTTTAGATATATAAATAAATCATTTGTAAACCTTGTCACTCTTTCTCGGAAAAGATAAATGATGAAAAAGAAGAAAATCATGCACAATTTCTAAATGAATAACTTGCGAGCATCTGTACACTATGAATTTTGCAGCAATCAATTCTTCATGAAGTGGCTTATGACGTCCATGGGCAGAGGGAAGATGATGGTGGAGTTCTTCTCAGCTGCGATGGTGTTGAGGGTTTGGAGGTATCTGAGCTGAAGGGCGGATGGAGACTCTGCGATCACCAGAGACGCCTCTTTCAGAGCTCTGGATGCGTTCATCTCACCCTCCGCTGCAATAACCTACATTAACACAAACCATTATATTAGGGTGTGGAATCACAAATTGTACATTAAATGTAGTGATTTTTTTAAAATACATTTAAACATACATTAGTAATGTGTGGCAGTTATACTCACCTTTGCTCTGGCCTCACGGGACGCCTCCGCCTCGGCTGCCATTGCTCTCTGCAGCTGCTGTGGCAGTTTCACATCTTTAATCTCCACCCGCTCCACCTTGATCCCCCACGAATCTGTGGCCTCATCTAGACTCATCTGCAGCAGGGAGAAGAATTATGGATCAAAATTTCAGCAATCTGACCTGCATTTATATCATTGATGCACAAGCAGCAATGCCAGATGTACCTTTCTTCTTCACACTCACCTGCATGCTTTGGGAGATGCCTTCTCGGTCAGAAAGGACCTCAGACAGGTTCTTGGTGCCCAGGACGTTCCTCAAGGTGGTCTGGGCCAGCAGACGAGTGGAGTAATCTGCATTAGACACGTTTGCCACTGAGGCAACAGGGTCGTTTACACGGAAGTACACAACTCCATCCACAGAAACTGTCACTGAGTCTTTGGTCAAGATCTAAATGCAAACAAATACAAAATCAATATTTCAGGAACAAAACAAGTGACTGCCTTGAGGAGTTGGCCTAAATAAAGTAATGCAATTGACTCATTCGCAAACTAAACTAAACATGACTTAACTAACTAAAAACATGTGTTTTGAGTGAATTGTTGAAACGATTTGCTTAAAAACACGAGACTTTATGAGTGAGTCGTTGAATCATTTACTGAAGCGATTCGTTCAAAACCCTGATTCGTTCAGGAACGAAACAAGTGACGTCGTCATGAGTGAGTCACATAGTCATTCACTCATGGTGAATTCAAAACAGAATAGTACACTAACATTCTTTTTCGACTACCATTACCCTTTCTGCCATATATTTATGTGGCACATATAGTAGGAGGGCTATTTAATATGTTATTTAGCATTCAGCCTCAAACCTTTCACTCAAAAACACCGACTCGTTCAAGAAGGAAATAAGAACGTCTTTACAACCGAGTCATTGAATCATTCACGGAAATGATTCATTCGAAAACACGTGTTCAGGAAATAAAACGTTAATTGTTTGGACTGGAGAACCTCAGTTGATTCCGCTTTGACTTCGCTTGCTGGATCTGTTCGCGTGTTAAATGAAAGTTTCTCTATATTTACCTCTGGTTTATTGAGTATTTTATTTTAGTTTACCTCCTGGGGAGGGATGTCAAATGAGATGGTTCGAAGATCCACTTTAACAAACGAGTCCGTGCAGGGGATGATGAAGAAGATTCCTGGACACAAGTAACATTATTGTTATATTTGTTATTATATGGTCTGTCTCAAACAGTATTGATTCGTTACTTGAACTAAACCGACTCTTTGAACAGGAATTGAGCTGGTAAGCCACATTTATTGTTTTAAGAACAAGTTCTGTAAATGTCCTCCGCTGTTGTAAACAATTGGTGCCTGTTCCATAGAGGAACGTCTAAGGCAAATATTGATTTGCCTTGACAAAAGATGGTGTTATTAAAGAGTCTGTTTAACTTTAACCTTCTGAATCAAAGTATTACCTGGTCCTATGGCTTTTCGGGCTGTTATCCTCCCCAGTCTAAATATGACCGCACGCTCATACTCTTTCACAATCTATAAAACAGTTATCAAACATATTATAAGTGGGTTATAAATATTTGAACAACAGCTTAAATTATCCAAAAATAACACTGGTCCTAAGAGCATAGTAATTCATATTTTTCAGGATTATTTGTTTTGTTTGTCCTGTTTTGCGATTCATACCTTAATGCTTAAGAAAATGGTGATTGGAAATATCAAGATGGAGAAAAATGCAGAGATAATCACAAGGATCCACCCACAGCAGCCCAGACCACCGTTATTCTCACCTGCAACCACAGAAAACAGTGTCCGTTCTCAAAAACAGCACGTGTTGAGCTGTGTGAAAGAACTCTGTGCTAATTACATGTTTTGTTCAATGCATATGGCATGTGATTTGATGCTTCACATGGGAGTTATATTGCTAAAGGCAGTTATCTTGTAGAAAATCTGAACCATGCAGTTTCACGATTCTTTCCACATCCTAGGTTAACTTCATTTTAGAATGACCAGCAAACAAAAAAAAGTGTCATAGTGTAACAGTTGACCACTAAACTCAAAATGATGATTCAGTTCATTTAGATAGTTTGTTTTGCTAAACTAAATTCCCTTTCTAACTAGCAAATTACCAGTAGGACTCATCTTAACCCTTACTAGCAATCAAACCGTAAACCACATCTTATCTTTCACCCTTAACTCTGAATAGATGCACTTCACACCAAAAATTCTATATCGGCCCCTCACTGGATCAACAGTATCTCAGATAAACGTGTCACCAGGGAATCCCACTTCATCATAAATCAGCTCTGGGTGGTCCTTTATGGGTGAGTGGGTGGGTGCAGTGGCAGCTCGTGAGTTTAAAATAGAGGAGGTACAATAATTGTATTGCTCTTGGGATCGTTGCCTATTATTATTATTTGCTTAACCACTTTAAAGTGGCTTTTTAGTTGCTTTTAGTAACGTACATAGAGCAAGATAATATGATTTCACTTAACTGGCCTACATCCAGCAAACATCCATCTCTTTTTAAAAGTCTGTGTTAAAAGAGAGCTGCATGTTGTGCTATTTAATTAAGTCGACTGCTATAGCCTATATCCAGCTTAGGTGTTTACTTCCTTTATTTTTATTTTGTGTATATGTACTGTTTGAATGAAAGCTTTGTGAATCTGGTGGACATCAAATATTCAATATCGCTGCTACTCATAAGTACTTTCTACATTATCAGCACAGCGGGAGACGTTTAAAATGATATCACATAATTTAAGTCTCTAATGCTCTATGATGGTTGGTTGATATTATCCAGAAGGAGACACACTCTTCCCCTCCCTTCATCATCACCTGGCGGCTGTAATAACATCAGCTGATTCGCGATGGAAAAGTGGCGCTTTCCAACTTCAGTAACATGTTATGAAGAATTTAATTGTGAATTTTATTAACATTAAATCTTTCTCCTCCAATTTTCACCTTAAAATATTGTGGAAGCCCCCCTGCCTCCCCCGATGAGCTGCCACTGAGTGGGTGGTGAACATTGGCCCCACAACCCCTAAGTGTGACGGATAAAGCACATTTTTCCACACACACCCAACAATTTCAAACCAAGGCCATATTTTATGCTTATATGACCTGTTTATCATGCTTTTTGAAAAGAAAGATTGACATGTTTATGTGTTTTCCCATGTGCTGTTTCACTGTACAGATTCTTGTATAATACAGTCAGAAGAGCTACAATATTGTGTTGTACAGAGCAATCTATTAACCTAAGAGGGGAAATCAAGAAACTATATTAAACACTTAATGTTATATATAATCTTATGTGATTACTCGAACCACTTTGGATAACTCAAACCAGGATAATTTCCAACTCTGAACCACAAAATGTTGAAGGCTAAAATGAGTAGTTGACAAATACAGAACTTACTGTGAATTCAGCATCAAGATTTTAGTGTATATATATTATTATTATTGCATTAAATGGTTTTACTCCATACCTGCCAGCCAATCAAAATCTTGTATTCAGACAGACCATGGAATAAATACATTCAAATTTTTGTACAGTTTATGTTCTGTGGCTGTCACCCTTTCTTTTTCACCATTTTAGTCTTCTTGACATCCCAATAGTCTTGCAGTTACTATCCTGTTAGATATTGCGACATGCCATGTTCGAGTCTGTTCAGATAATATCTGAACAATTTCTGACTAGGAATAGCCTACTGAAAATAACATAAACAGCTATGTGACTTCATATATGTGCTGTATATTTCTTTCTTCCTCTTCCTCAGGAACAGTTGCGAACCGGTGTGGAAAATTGACTGCTTTGCATATCAAACATTAATGCAAATGTCAAATAAAACTGATCATAGCTGAACAATGCAAAGTCAGTCGACACCTCAGTCAACCTCAACACACAAGTCCTGTTGTTGTAAAGACTATTATTATACTCTCAGCATGTTAAAGTCCAATGTTCGGAGACAAAAGTGTTAGAGTAAAAAAAAATGAGATTATCTTACTTATTAGATTCTGCTTGCTCTGGGCTCCTCGTTCTATCTCAGACTCCATTTCCATGTGAGTTTGTTGCTACACGAGATGTAAAAGATGAAACTGGCTTCGTGGGTAACTGAGAAATGTATTTGTACTGCAAAAGCACTTCCTATGAAGGGTGTGGCCTTGTCTACAATGCAATTAGAAGATCATTTACAGACTCTAATGGTCTTATGACAGCCTCCATAGTGCAATATGAGGCTAATGTTTGTTAATGAAGCCGTTATGATTGTGATTTCTCTGAAACACATCCGCTGTGTTTGCTTTAGGCTAAGATGCTTTATTTTTCAGCTAGCCAGTGTGATTCTCCCTATACGGATTTGAATCCTTTTTCCAACTAGTTTTTAATAACATGTTTTACTTTTAGTAAAATTAATAAAATATCCATTTGATTCACGGCTTACATGCAGGAACACATAGGTAGTATTGCATAATGTCAAGTAAGTGAACAAAGGGTCAAGTGGAAACTAGTAGTTGCAGGAGTCTTGTGATTCATGATATGGAAAAAGATTGTGACGTGGTTATTTCACTCCTACGTGACCAAGAGTATGGGAAGGGTAAATCAGTCAAAAATAATCTGGAATATTTTAGAACAGTTCTCCGAAAAAATTCACCAGGTTTTCTTTAAGAATCAAAAATTAGAAAAAAAAGGAATAAACACAAACTTTTTTCCAACATATTGAATTAATACTAATTTAAAAAATAAAAGCAGCCAACTAAAACCAATTAAGTCTACAATTCATTAATTTGTCTTTAAGAATGAATCTATATAAACATATATTAGTTAATGTTAATGCAAAACTAACTTTAACAATGAGGAGTATATTTGTTGCAGTATTTATTCATCTTTGTTAACATGAATAAAAATACAACCGTTCATTGTTAATTTGTTTGTTGAGGTCCATTAATAGAATATTTTGAAATTGAATAATTTCAATAATTTATTAGTAAATGTTGTAATTATTATTAACTTAGATTAGTAAATGATTTACGGGTAGTTTTTATTGTTAGTTCATGTTAACTCTTGTGAATTGTTATTAAACATTATGTATTACCTAGTGTGGAATTTCATTGATATGAAGGAACTCTAGTATTGCATAACGCCAAGTAAGTGAATGAAGGGTCAAGTGGAAACTATGATGTGAAGATGTGAAAAAGATTAAAGTGGTTATTACATTCATTCAGTGTGACCAAAGGTTAAGGGCAGGGTAAATCAACATAAAAAGATCATCTGTTATTTTCATAGTTTTCTGAAAAAGTTAACCAGCAAAGACTTCAATATGGATTTTGCCAGGTTTTCTCTCCGAATCAAAAAGGGTAAATCACTAATACAACACAAGTTTATTCTTTTCTGTTTAAAAATAATCAAACATAAAAAACAACAACAGCCATCTAAAAACCAATTTGCTAATTCCCATAATCTGGCATCAATGGAATACTGGTAGTAAAATATTTAGAACTTTTTTTTTTTTTTTTTGTAGTGACTGCCTGCATTGCATCTCATTTTAGAAAGCTGCTGTGGGTTTTGTGGTCCTTCTGGAAAGTCCTGAACAGGGGAAAGGTGAAGTGACATTCACCGCGAACCAGAAAATTCTGAATAAAAACAAACCGCAAGAGAATCTAAGAAAAGAACTTTTATTTCATGATGCTGTTAGAACATACTAGACTAAAACCTACCATATTCTTTATTATATTTTATAATATATAATGAACACAAACTTGATTATCGTAGACACTGAGATCTACACATGAGACACTGAGATCAATACATGCAAATTTCATGGTTCTGACCTTAATATCAGCAAAATTGCACAACTGTAAAATTTGTAACACTAAAGTCACTTTGCAGCTGCAAAGCATCTCCTTTAATATTTGCAAGGTAACTTAGGAAAATAATGTGGGGAAAAACAGAACATCTACAGTACAAAGAACACACACCTAATTTACCCATTCTCAAAGGGTATTTACATGTACAGTATTTGACAGATTTTAAGAAAAGGTCAGTTAACTACTTTCATGATGCAGGGAAAAACAGTTTAGTAAAATTTAGACACCCACACATTTGCTCTACTGGTGTATATTTAAAATTCATTTTAGTATTCATTTTTAAAATTATGATGCTTAAACGGAGTTAAACCCTACTACAAACCAAAAAAATTATACTAAAGAATATTATTAATTTCATTCAAATACATATAACAAACAGTCCAGCCCAGCCCTCAAAAGTCAATAAAAATTCTGTTCTACTAATGCAGAGATCTAAACCACAAGCTTGTCTTTATTTGAGACGTAGAGTGTCTTCGACAGGAAATTATTGGAGAGTAGAGCTGCCGCGTTTTTCATTTACCCATAATTGCATTATTACACATCTTTTCCAAGCGGATCATGACAGTCCACAATGTTCGTCACTGTTTATGCACACTGCACACACGGTTTTCTATATGCCTGTCCTCTGTAACTCATAATGAGTTACTGCCAGCCCAGTTGTGGATGTAGGCCTGGCTGCAGAGGGAAACCTGAGCCAGTGGCTGCAGGATAGTTCGCGAATCCATTCGGCTGGGGAGGGTAACTGTCGAGCGCTGATGCAGAGTGAGCCTGCAATCACACACACAAAACAAACATTTGCATAGAGTAGCAAATTCTTCTAAAAAAAAATCTTGCTCGTAATCATAATAGCAGACATAATAATAACATCCAGTGGCCCTAATAATCAATCAAAGAACCACAGCTCTTAAGCCCACAGTCAGCAGCAGGAATATAGCCCACTGTCACTTTAAGAGCCGCACGATCCAATTTACTGTTAAAGAAGTATTTTCATTCTAATCTGTTAACTTTCATTTATTACATAACCAATGAGAGTTTACATGAATAATCACTAAGCGACACATTTATATTTGTATTTGACCATTTGTGAGCTTATGTTCAGCTAAAAGATGACCTTAGAACCTCTGAGCACAAGACTCCTGAGGAACAGAGCATGTTCTCTTTTGTGCTTTTAAAAACATTAATAAATCTAATCAACTTTAATAACTGAAGCCTGTTCCATTTTGTCACATTACATGGCTTTACTTATTTACACATGAAAATGGGATTTTATGGAGGAGGGCAAGCACACTGCTGGAAAGGGGTTGGAATGGGGCATAATGAATGTTTTATGCCGATTATTACATTTTCATAATTGTTGGAGGCAGAAATCGAAATTGAATTTCAATTAATTGCATGGCCCTACCTGCAAAAGAGCAGATTGCATGCTGGAGTTGTGAAGACCAGAAAGGGCAACAGGAGATGCTGTCGTGGAGAAGCTGGGCATCCCTGGGGAGAAAGACAGCAACCCTGGGAAAGCTGTACCTCCAGGGGCCTGGAGACTACCACTTAGCCTGAGTAACACATTAAGCAACATTGCATAGGCTTATTAATAATGCAGTTCTAATGATTATTTTACTAACACAAATAGATGCAATTGTTTACTTAATTTCACAATAATCTGCAGTACTAAATTCAAAGCAAGCATGCTATCCGAAAAGCTATCGCAAATATGTGCTCACTATAATAATGCTTCTTGACAGCAATAATTCATGTTATATGTTGCAGACAGACTTGGTATCTAAACTTCAAGTTAATCAGCCATATGACCATTCTTCTTTTTTTTTTTGTGGTTATTACTCTGATAAAATGAAGAATAGAAAAGATAGACTTTAGACTTTGCAGAGCATTTCAACTGGAAAATGTTTGACATAACCAGTTCAAAAACAGAGTGACCTCCCTTGCTGACTACTATCTACATAGCCCTTCTAGGGCAGAATCCTAAGAAGAAAAAAAAAAACTACAAAAGTTACTCTATACTGGTTTGATTCCAATTGGTTTTCCAATTACCATTGTTTTCAGTACAGTAATTAAATAAACATAAAATGAACACAAACAGTGGATAAAACAATCCATTAGAGATTTGACTAAACTGTAGTTACTTATACTTTTTTCAATTTTAAAATGAAATACAAACATAATCAACCTAAAAAATAATCAAGCATAATTATGCTTCCTATATTTTAGAGAAGCCCTTGTGTTGTGCACCTATAATGCTGGATAAGTAGACAGCCCACTAGGTTTTGGAACTTATTTCCATACTATAGACAATTCAGATACACATTAGTTTAGCACAGCAGTGCTCAGTCCCAATCCTTGTGATCTACCTTCCATCAAAGTTCAACTCTAACCCTGCTCCAACACAACTGAATCATCTCATTAATATCTTCATGAGCACTTCATAATTACAGACAGATTAATTGAACTATACAGGTTAGTAGATCTCCAGGAAAAGGATAAGGTACCCCTGGTTAAGCACTTTCTGCTTTTTTCAAATAATTCTAAATCAGGGGTAGCTTAGCTTACTCTGTTCCTGAAGGGCTACCATACTGCAGAGTTTAGCACCAACCTCTTTTTAAAAACACCTGAATCAAATCCTAATAAACTGTGTTCATGATTTCTTGAAAATAACAGGCAGGTGTGTTGGAGCAAGTGGCTTGAAACTGGAGTCTGGAGGAATGTAGTCCTCCAGGAGCAAGGTTTGCTACCCCTGCCCTAAATCAACCCTAGAATAATATAATCAAACTTCTCTAATTGTTAATACTTCATGAAATCATCCAACATAATTAAATGGAAAAAAATTACCCAGCCTGGCCAACAAGGGCGGGGTTGAAGTTAGAGCTGAATGCAGAGGCGAATCCAGGAAGCACGGGAGAAGAGGTGGGGACACCTGCTGCAGCAGCTGCTGCGACTGCTGCTGCCTGGAGAGGTGCAACGGTGGCTACTGAGGAAGAGGCTCCTGGAAGTCCCATTAAAGAGGACAGCACTGGACTACCTGCTGCACTGGGCCCTGAGCCTCCAAAACCTGGGAAAGCAGGGTTTTGGCCAGGAGGAAGACCCGGGAACATGGAGGGAGCTGTGGTCAATCCCAGGCCAAAGGGGGTGGGTGTGGGAGCGCTAGAGTGAGCCATGCCAGAATATACAGATGAGACTGGAGAATATACAGATGAGACTGGAGGAGTAGGAGTGGATGGGGTGGAAATGGAGGACTGGGATCCAGGGAAATGAGACATTGCTGGAAAATGAGGAGCAGGGCTGCTTCGAGATTGAGAGCCCAGAGCTGAGGAAAGACTGTGGAGTCCGGCTACACCAGCAGTGCTGGGTAAAGAAGATTGTGGCGAGGCAGTACCATGGGCTATGCCCATGGGTCGGGCAAGAACAGCAGAGCTAGGCATTACTAGAGAGCTAAGAGAAGGGGTGCCCGACCTGGAGGGACCTTTGAAAGCAGAAGGAACAGGACTGTTGCTTCCACTACCTCCGCCGTGCCGGGCCATGGAGCTGGCATGTTGCTCATTAAACAAAGCTCCAGCAGGGCTACTCATGGCTGCCTGAGAGGTCAGTCCAGGAGAGGGCTTAGGACTTGGAGCCGCAGGCGGCACTGGTAATCCACCAACACCTTGCATGTTGGGAGTAGAGCGTCCAGGAGTGAGAGAGGACATCCCTGAGGGTGTGTAACTACGGATAACCGAATGTGACTGGGTAGAGGGAGTGCCAGGGAGTGAAAGTGCTGACTGGTAATCTGAGGAAGGTGGGTAACCCTTCATTGAGTGTAATCCCATAGCTCCATGAGGAGTCAAGGGGTCACCAGATGCCCTGGGAGAAGATGTGAGTCCACCGGAAGGTGTTTCTGAGCGGGGTGCACCGTGGAATGGAGAAGGAGGGATGCTTGTACTTGGCCCGGGTGTTCCACAGGGTGTTCCAGATGGTGTATGAGTTCTTATGACGGAAGGGGTGTTTCGACCAGAAGGGGTCATGCCAGGGAACGGAGAAGGAACTGGTGTGGTGTGGCCACTGGAGTTTGAGGCAACTTGGGGAGAACCAGCTGGGAGAGGAGGCCCTTTGATGACTGAGGGTGAGGGTGCAGGAGTAGGGGAGGGGGTTCCATGGTTTTGGGATGGGACCATGCCAGGAAAAACCGGAGTGATTGGTGTGGTAGGCTGAGGCTGGGAGGTGACAGGAGTAGATGCGGTGGAGTTATGAGGAGAGATAGCAGGTGTGCCAGAGATGTTGGTGGTTGGATTTTGTTGACTGACAGGTCTGCTGTAACCTAAAAATATGAAACATTAAGCACAATGAAATATTAAAAAGAAGAAAGCCCTATGAATTGTGAAAAACAAAGGTACCACATGCATTTAAGTTGATTAGTGTTGGATTTTAAAGGCACATTAGAAAGAAAGCAAGAGAGAATTCAGGGAATCTCCCAATCCTCTAGCTGCACCTCAAGATGCACAATGCAGCAGAGCAAGCATTCACACTCTAAACATGGACCGACGATATATGACATAGCGCCCCCTTGTGAAAAAATGTATTAGGCAAAATTGTTTCAAACCTATATTATAGAATTGTCTGGGTTCATAGAAAATTAACTTGTCCCCTATGTTTGTAAAAAAAAAAAAAAAAAAAAAAGCAAGCATCTTGGATGGAATGAGACACAATAGATTTAAACTATTTAAAGTAATGCCAAAAAGGCTTAAATATTATTTGTGTTAATATGAGACTTTTAAACATTTGTTCCAAGATACATAAGAACCTTTCACAATAAGAGAAATTCTAATGTAAATTTTACGCATCAGCCTAAAACATCAGTTTCATCAAAAAGATTTAAGAAGCAAGCTTTAAAAGTGAACAGTGTAGTTAAGTTCTATTGCAAGTGCCTTAAAGTAACAACTTTTTCTAGAACATTACATTCACACATAGACTCTGAAATAATATAATCAGTTGTGGCATATGGAAATGAACATATTAGATCAGTAAAGAAACCCCAGCAAGAGTTTTAAGCATGATCAAGTTGCATGCTGTAGGTGCTGCAGGCAGATTTAGAGCATGCTGTGGAGAGGTAGCGTCTAAAGACAGCATTGCAGTCACAGCTGTTAAAGGCAGCACACAGCATTAGCAACTGCACGTTGTACCTGCCAAATTGGGAGTGGCTCGGTAGGGTGGGGGTGGCACACTGGCGGTGATGACCCCACCCACTGACACCAGACCTGCGTTGTTGTACGCACCTGGGCAGCATCCGGAGAAGAGGGTAAGAACATTTTGCATCCAGTCCCCCAAATTAACTTTCATAATGCACACATACACATTGCTGGCATATGCATGGTCTACTGTTTCTTGTACATTAATAAGGTTATTACCCATACAATTTATTTTTCATAATTTTACTCTAATCTGAAGGAAAAGGGTCTTACTTGGAGCGATGGTTGCATGTGGCCTACATGGCGGGATAGGGTATGGGACAGGTCTGTGTGGATTGTATGTTGATGGTGACTTGCAGAAAAAGAGAGAAATGGATATAATAAGAAATTTGTTCACTATTCAAAATCACATGATGGGATTCTTAGCCAAAAATGAACTATCAGAAACATTCAAATAACAAATTTGTTTGGCCAGTAGCACCGGTCCATTAAAACATACCGGTTTGCTTGGTCCAAGGATGCGTGCAGCAATGCCCTTTCCATCCAGAGTTGCATCGTCTCCATCCTTTTTGGCAGGTAATCCCTTAAAAGTTCCAATAAAAGCCACAATTCGTTTTATAAAGAACTAAATGAAACCAATGCATTTACAACGTATTTAATAAATTTATTAAGTGAGGGAACTTACAGGGAATGTTCCAGTGACCTGGCTGGGTTTGCCTTTGGGGTAAGGGTTGCCTGGGATCATCCCACAGGATGAAATCATCGCCACTGGAGCTTTACATCCCACCTTACAAACCTAAACAAATTACAGACATTTACTGCATTTACTGTAAATCCTCATTCATTCAATATAGTCTAAACTTGGCCATGATGTACAGTTTGTAAATTTACATGAACAAGGAAGTTTTACCTGCTCTAGGATTCTTCTTGCACGCTTCCTCTCAGCAAGGTGAGTACGGAATGCATCCTCCACAGGACGGTAATTTTGGGCATCAGAAATATTTCTGTAAAGTAAACATTACACATTGCTTTGTTGCATTATATTTAATTTGTTTGGATATTTGCAGATGTGCATAATGTCTGTAGAGCGTAACTTACAGAGCTATGAGTTCTAGTACAATAATTCTGTCCTTTGAGAATGTGAAACAATTAAGGATGTTTGCAGCCTTCGTTGTTGGAATTGCAACCATTTTCTGGAGGAACATGCAGTTAAATCAAGTCATTTAGCTCAACTAACAAGACTGTAGATAAACAAAATCAATTAGAAACTGAATTCTTACATGCTGCAAGGCTTTGACTGCCTTTACTTGTGGCTCCGCCCATGAGAAGTATTTCAAAATGTCAATCACCTGAGGAAGGACATTTGACAGGTAAGTAGATGGAAGATAAATGCAGAATTATACAGTTCTCTACTATTAGTATCAGCAAACCTGTTCACTGGAGAAATACCCATGAACCTGCTCTATAGCTTTGATTCGCTGATCTGTCAAAACACACTTCAGAACAAACAAAAATTACATTATTAATATGATCCTATGTGACTTATTTAATAACCATAATCAACCAAACTGATAAGAAGTGCCTCTTTAATTCCAGAACAGACACGTATAAATCTGAAAATATAAAAGATACCTTTCTAATTTCGTCCAATACTATATCAAAAGATTTCTTGTCCATCTTCTCCGTCGATGTTCTGGTCACTCACTGTATTGATTATCAATGACGAGCCTTCATTCACCTGATGATGGGACACTTCATGCAGTAGTTTTGTTATACTTATTCACAGCACCAGTGTTAGAATTCATCAAATTTGTGCATATGATCTGTTCTTTTAGTGAAGACTGAATGATTTCAGCAGGTGCAACAGAAGGCTGGCGGTCTCTTTAAGATCCGGCTGGCATCATGATATGAGGAACAATAGTCCGGTGCTAAATCCACACACTCCTCAAATGCACCATTCTTTACATACATGCATGTCTTTTATCGTGTTTGCACAATTACAAATTTCGCTAAAGTGACTGAAGACCATAGTTCACCCGATAGTTTTGTTTATTTTGATATGCCGTCGCTGTTTGTTGGGGTTTAGCAGTGATGCTAACGGCTGCAGTTCGTCTGCCACTTCCTTTGTCAGGACCCCGACATGGAAGAGTCTGTTTCTAAATACGCCTCGAGAGGAGTTGACATTAAATCTTTGAAAGTAGAGGCATTTTTCTAAACTAATTATAATTTATTATTCAAACACTAACTTATATTAAGTTTTTCGATTTATCATAAATACTGACAATTATTTTTAAAGATAACAAACCAATTAAGTAGGTTTCGAATTATCATAAATGGGGGGAATTTAAATAAAATTGATACTTTTAAGTTCAATTTTATTACTTTCTATAACACACATTAAAAGCAACGCGGGAAGAGTGAAGTTCTGAATAGATTGTCGTATTTTTTCAAACAGGCGAATTCACCAGACACCTAGGCGAAAGTAAACAGCAGTAGCTCCGTTATTTACTTTTGCTTTATTATTTTGTTAAAAATTGACAGGTTTGTTTGGACAAATGGGCTTCTTGAGATGAATGAAACGGTGGTAATTCAGCAAAGAGGAGTGAGAGTTTACGATGGGGAAGACAGTGTATTTATTCGTAGATATTTAGTGTGGATTCAACAGAAATTTCTGAAATGACAACCGCGTGGAAAATCCTACCGTACACTGATGTAAACATTACAGCTAAACATATGTACATTTTAGATTATGTCGTTTACATGTTGTTTATAAATGCTGTTGGAAAGAATTTGTAGAATTAGAAATGGAATAATATAAAATCTAATAATGATTTATGTATTGCTTGAATAGATAGTCTATATAATAATGCTCCATATATGTCATCTTCAGTATCTTTTGCTGCTTTTACATGAAGTTATGTCCAATATCTTAACTTATGTTTAACTTCTTTCCCCCACTCTTAAATGTCCTTTTGCTTTAATTAAAGAACAATGGCTGAAATCGCTTGTCACAGATCATATTCTTTGAGGAGCAAACAGCTGGCATCGGAAAAAGGTGAATGCACTTAAACATAAGCGAGTATCTAATGCATGGGTAGCATGCCATAATAATATTTGGAAATACTCCCCATTTATTAATCTATATTTTAAAAATAAACCGTTACCTTTCCAACCCTGCAGTGCCAAGATTGTCATTCACCTGCATCAAGCCCTGGAAAATAAGGAGCCAGGCCCCTACCAGCACAGCAAGTACTCTTATATAGAGCTGTCCTTCAACGAACATGTGCAGATTGAGGTCAGTAACTTAAGGAGTGATGTCACAAATATTTCAACTGAGATGATGATGATTGATGATGCATAGATTAATTCTGCTGCCACGTACATAGAGCTTATTACTCTCCACTAAATCTGGCTTAATGCAGTTTGAAGCAAGTACTATAAGCAGTCATGACGTTTAGAGAGGAACGAAGCAGAAGTGTTAGAAAGGTGTAAATAAGGTAACTAGTGCTGTGTTTGGTGTGTAGTTTTACAGACGTCTAACTGAAGAGATGACTCAGAAACGATGGGAGAATACACCTGTCTCACAGCCCATCCCCACAGGACCTAAGGTTCGCTTAAACTGAAACTTTGAAGGAAACATTAACAACTGGGTTTTGTTTTGTTATATCATTGTTGTTGTTTTTTTTATAATAGCAAATGTTATTGTTTTGTATATAGTTATGCACTGAACAGTTATTATAAATATCCAGTGTTATTTTAGTATTTATATGTATATGTATTAGTATATTTTAGTTATTAATAATGTATGTTTTATTATTATACTTAAAAATTTCATTTTAATTTTAGTTTGTTGTGTTATGTACTTTTATTATTTACATTTGTTTCATTTTAATATTTCTAATTTTAAATTAGCTTTATGTTTTTTATTTAAATCAGCTTTATTAGGTCAGTTTTACTTTTAGTAATTTTACTAAAATAATTTCACTGAAATAAGTCAGAATTATATTTTAACATCAGTTCATTTCAGTTAGTTGTCAAAGCAACATTTCTAATGTTATTTTTTCAACAAATTTTAATATTTATATTTAATTTTATTTCAGCTTTAAGTTGGCACATTTTTTATTATTATTAATATTTTGTGAATAGCTGAATAATGCAAGCATTTGCAGTTGATTATTGTTTTCAATTAATGGCATGATTTATTTAATTTATTTGATTAATTTGAGATTAATAAATTGATATTTTCTTAGCATATATATAAATAACTAAGTTGCATCTGTGTCAGCTGTTCTTAATTGAAAAATAGCATTAATTATTTAAAATAAATATTCATACTGGTGACAGCTAGTCAGTTATCTACTCTAGGGATCTGATGATGCTTCAGAATAAAATCAGTCTTTGTGAATAAAGATGCAGTCCCTATTACATCCACAAGGTGGCACTGTTATAATGTTATTTGCCATTTGTCATTTGCAATATTGAGCTGTTCAAGTATTTACAAAATGTTGTTTTACCTGTGATATGTGTTTTTATTATATATTATCGATATCTTGCAAAATTTTTATGCTGTTTTTTTTATTTTTATTTTTTTAGTTTGTGTCTTGTAAAGAACAAGCCATGGCCCTGAAGCAGTGACCCCTGGGCAAACCCTTTCCTTCCTGCTCCTTTGTTATTTGTTTGCATGTTTTTTGAGTTATTGTTCGTGCGTGTCTGTGTTTAACAAAGACATTTTTTTTTCTCTCTCTCCTGGTTTCTGTGGTTCTGTAGGCAGGAAGAACATGCGCAGTGGGGATTGTGGGTATTGAACGGAAGTTGGAAGAGAAAAGAAAAGAGACAGATAAAAACATTTCTGAGGTAAGAACGAGAAACAGACTGACATGTATTCATATCTAACTTACAGCACTGGGATACCAGCCTGAGATAATCAGACACGCTGTGGGCGCCACGGCCCCATTTCTAGGGGCCCCTGATGTTGAAAGCAAGCGGGACCTTGTTTTTAATGCTAGATGACCTCATAGCTCTGATTAGCTTCCTGGCACAGCTATAATGGAAGATAAAAAGAGAGTGCACAGTGGTGGGATATCCTGTTAGGTGTGGGCACACCCAGTGATTTACAGGTGATTTCGGCCCTTGATAAAGAGGTGTTTTGGATTTCATTTCTTCCATCTCACTTTTCTTTCAGGCCTTTGAGGATCTCAGTAAACTGATGGAAAAGGTCAGTCACTCAGTAGGTCGCTGGGTTGGACTGTTATCCTGCACAATACAGCCACGGCCAATCATATCGGTCATGATTCAGCGAATCACTATCTTTCCCTGCAGGCCAAAGAGATGGTGGAGCTCTCCAAATCCATTGCCAACAAAATCAAAGACAAGCAGGGTGACATTACAGAAGATGAGGTGAGCTTTAAGACCCTGAGTGTGCTTGGTTTGGTCATGTGATTGGCTGAGATATTTGACATTAGCCAATCATTAATCATATTCTGGATAAATACTTCACTGTTTAAAGGTTTGGGGTGGTACGATTTGTTCATGCTTCTGAAAGAAGTGTCTTAAGTTGAGCATTCCTTTAATGTGACAAAACAGTAATATTGTGAAATATTAGTTCAGTTTTTTTTGTTTTGTGATGTGATAGCAAAGCTGAATTTTCAGCATCATTGCTCCAGTCTTTAGTGCCACGTGATTCTTTAGAAAGCATTCTAATATGCTGATTTGCTCAAGAAACATTTCTTTTATTATCATTATTTTTATACAGGTTTACTGATTAATTATTTTGTGGAAACGGATACATTTTTTCAGGGTTCTTTTTAAACAGAATTGAATAACTTAATGCATCCTTGCTGAATAAAAGTATTAATTAAAAAAAAAAAAACTTTACTGCCCCAAATATTTTAAATAGTATTGTATACACTCATGAACTTGTAAGAAGAGCCTTTTTATAAGGCTGTTTCCTCCTCAAAGTCTATTTCTGCTTTGATCCTGCTTAAGTTAATAGGCTTTCTTAGATTACATGTAGATAACAGCTGTTAGATTTATTGTTATAGCTAAATGTTTTGTTTTATTTGGCCTCCATATGCACAGATATGCTTCTAAAAGTCAGATATCAGTCCTTTTCTCTTTGATAAAACAACACATTTGATTATGTACCATTGGGTCATGTTCTCTGGCTCAGTGGAGTGTCTATAAATCCAAAGCTTGGCAAACATTGGCAGTGTAATCCACACAGAGCTCAGAAATCCTGGTCGCTCGCAACATACACTTTATACAGGGGCATCGAGGGCAAGGAAATGAGACAGTGACATAAATAGAACCTAGAATTGAGCGGAAAAGCAGCCAGGATTGAGATCCACCATGATTCTTAAATGCAGCATTGCATCCAAATAGACACAAATATTTATTGCACAGAAAATGACCAGTTATTACAGAAATCCACAATCAGACGGGGAAAAACATGACTTGATCTGTTTTGTTCACATGCTAAAATTGGAATTTCTCAGCATTGATAGTAGCCTGTAACAGCCAGGCTTGCTCATTCTTTCTTATGTTTGGTTAGAGTAGAGCTGCAATTAAATTTGTCATGTTTGTTTTGTGTGTCATCTGACAGACTATCCGCTTCAAGTCTTATTTGCTGAGTATGGGTATAGCCAACCCAGTGACCCGAGAGACGCACGGCTCAGGCACACAATACCACATCCAACTCGCCAAACAGCTGGGAGACATGCTGCAGGCCCCACTGGAGGTAACTGTGAGCGATTATAGATTTCTAATGCTGAATAATCATCAAGCAGCTTTGCATGGCCACCTGCAAATATACTCCACTGTTCAGAAGTTTGGGGTCAGTACGATTTTTCATTGAAAGCAAATAGTAGTCAGTACATTTATAATGTTACAAAAGATTTATATTTCTTGTAAATGCTGTTCTTTTGAACATTTTATTCATCAAAGAATCCTTCACAAAATGTATCACGGTTTCCACATAAATGTAAAGCAGAACAACTGTTTTCAGTTGCTGTGTATTAATTATGATAATGTAAAGTGAGCTGATCATTATCTGAAAATCATCACCTTGTTGGGGTTTAATTTGCAATAATACCCAGATGACTTTACATTCCGTCTTGGTGATATTATCTTTGTATCATTATTCTTTGTTATTCGGTCTCTCTACAGGAGCGTGGAGGAATGATGGCCCTCACTGAAGTGTACTGTTTGGTGAACAGAGCCCGGGGTATGGAGGTAAGATGAAGCTGTAAACATCGGTCTGTCTTGTCATTGAGTTAATCAGATCTGATCCTGATCTCCTTCCCAGCAGCATTAAGAGTGAAGCTGATGATGGCACAGCCATCTGGAGAGTAGAGAGAAAGCTCACACTTTAAATGCATGTGATGTATAGGTTTGGTTTGCATCTATCAGAATACTGACAGCAAATTTCAGGCTCTAAAATGTCATATGGTATTGTCCCCAAAACCCTAATGATATTTATGAAGGATTTGAAAAACGTTTTTTATAATGTATAGTGTCATATAATAATGTAATTTTTTCCTGTGATGCAAAGCTGACATTTTTGTAATCAATTTAGAAAACAGTGTTTTTTTTTTTGCTTTTTGTTTTTTGTGGAAACCGTCATTCATTTCTCTGAAAAAATAAAAAAGACCCATAATAAAAGTATAATTTCAAAGTAATTCCTTAAAAAGTAATCATAGTGACATTTAAAACCTTTTTAATGTGTACACGCACATTAAAATAAGTGTAAGAAAAATATATTTAGGGTTCTTTTTTTTTTTTATATATGCATAAATATTCATGTAGTTCTATGGTTGTTTTTTTTTTTTTTGGGGTGGATCTTCTTGCAAATTTCTTCGCAGCTTCTCTCTCCGGAAGACTTAGTCAATGCCTGCAAGATGTTTGGATCGCTGAAGCTTCCTCTACGGTAAGGGTGTGAGCAGTTTGATTTGTGTGTGTGTTTGCGTGAGTAAAAGTGAGCAAATGTGGATGTTGTCTGTGTAAGCCAGTCTTTGTAGGCTGGAGCAGGCCAGCGTGGGATCGGTCAGCCACTTCCTGGCCGACTTCCTGTTTTCAGGACCCATGTCCGCCCTCTGTCTGTTGGCTGCATATTCCACCTTTCAAAAGAAAACAACCATTTGATTCACAAACCACAATTAGGTTGCCTACGATTAGATTACGAAGCAGCTGGGTTCTTAAGCAACCAGCAACATAAACATCATTTTCTTTCCCTGTCAGGTTGCGAGTTTTTGACAGCGGCGTGATGGTGGTTCAGCTCCAGTCCCACAGTGAAGAGGAAATGATTGCCTCAGCTCTAGATAACGTGAGTGCCATGCCATCATTTTCCCCCATCTGTGAAATCACTTATGTATCCATTCAAACATCATGCGGCAACTTCCTGTCATGTTTAATTACAGGTTCGTAGAGTGGAAATTGGATCAGGTTTATAACCACGAACTTATACAGCCAATTTCTTCCTCTTCTATTAAATGGTTGTGGTTATGAGAGTGAGAGAAGTTTCCAGTTTCATCCTGCTAGAAATGGCATGAAATGAACCACCTTCAAAGTGTTTTTGGACAAGACACAGCTAGCAGATGTGATTGGGGGGTGGTGTTTTAAGTCAAAGATCTGGAATGAGAGGCGTATCAGATCAGAAATTTCCATCCCTGAAGAGTCCAAGACAGATGTGGTAAAAGAGAGGAATGTTAAAAAACAAGCAAGAATGTTTGAAGATCATTTGACATGAGTTGGCAGTTATTGCTCTATTCGTTTTGAATCAGCCATTAAGTTTTCTGTATATACAGCATAGTAGGTGAATCTCACGAAAACAGTCAAGATCACACCTGGGTCACATTTTACACTGACATAAGAATAAGAAATTAGATTTTGCATGAATAAAGCCAATTTTAGAACCATTCAAATAAAACGTTTTTTCATCAAAATTGTTATTGTAATGCCAAAAATGACAAAATCTCATTGCAAAATGAAATGAGTTTTTTATATATTGCGTATGATTTGGAGGAATTATGATGATTCTATAGAATTTAATATATATTTATATTAGTGCTGTCAAAGGATTAATCATATCCAAAATAAAAGTGTGTTTAATATATGTGTGTGCTGTGTTATATTTATTATGTATATATAAATACACGCATGTATATGTTTCAGAAAAATATGTTATGTTTATACATTTAATATATTTATATATAATATAAATAATATGAATACAAATATATTCATGTAAATACATGTAAATATTTTCAAAATATATACGGTGTGTGGGTGTATTTATATATGCATAATTAATATACACAGTACCAAAGCATTTATTATGTAAACAAAAGCTTCACAGCAGTCACAGCACAAAGTGCAAATCAAATTAATTTAATTAGCATGTCATTTATTTTCTTTAAAATAAGTGCTTAAGTGCATGAATATTGTGAGTATTTTGGACAAGAAATTAGCTTGATTGCCATTTAGAAAATTTTTAAGGGGTGGTTGATCAGCTATTTTCGAAAGCTTGATTGTGTTTATGAGGTGCAGTGTAATGTGTTCATGGCATCATTAAAAAAAAAAAACGTTATTTTAACATATTTTACCTTTATTCTACACTGCTCTTTCCATTGTCATCTAAACGGTCTGTTGAGGGCCTGGTTCTATCAAGCTCCTCCCTTAGAATTACACAATGGGCTCTGATTGGTTAACGGGGTCAGTGTGTTTGTGTTTCCTTGAACGCCTAATGCACGTTGTCTGGAATGTGTCGCGCCCATTACCACTACGGTAGTTGCGTGTTCCTGGGACGGGGTTTATGTAAACATCAGGGTTAGTGATGTCACAAACCCAGGAAGAAGCTCGTTGTAGTCCCTACCAGCCATTCTTTGTAGTCCTTAAACAGGGATATCTTTAAAAGGAACTTTGAACATTGTAACTTTGCAGACGTTGTTTATTCTCTAACAGCAAAATAAAGTACAGTAAAGTACTGCTCCAATACACACTAAATAAAGTTCAAAAAGTGAAATCATAATCAACCACCCCTTTAATAACAAATTATTTCAACTTTTTTCCTTTTACTACTACTGTGAATAATTTCCTTTATAAACTCACTGTGACACATTAATCTAATCAAAACATAGTATTGTATATTTTTAGCTTTGGCAATACCCCCAAACACAGAGCGGTAGTTTTAGAGGGCATCCATCTGGTTTAATTGAGGTTTCCTTCTCTTTTTTTCTTCTCCCAGGTGTCTGATAAAGGCTCCCTCACAGCTGAAGAGTTTGCCAAGTTGTTGGGACTGTCAGTTCTCCTTGCTAAAGAAAGGTACAGTAGACATCATTTTCCTTATTTCATCAATAATTCAAGTGTCTTCACACTATGCTGATGTGTTGCTCTCTTTTTCAGGTTGTTACTAGCTGAAAAAATGGGTCACTTGTGCCGAGATGATTCGGTAGAAAGTCTGCGTTTTTATCCCAACCTGTTCTGATGCCTGAAGCCGATATGTTATCGAACCCTGCTGGTCCCGGATCCCTCTCAGATCTGATAACTGATTAGCTCTGGCTCTGGACACAAGTGGGCACCTACTTCTACTGTGTTTGTCAATAGGGTCTTTCATGAATGTTTTTTTTTTTTTTTTAAACCTGTTTAGTGATTTCCAAAGCCTCTAATGAAAAGGAGATGACAGAAATTATTATGAGGATGCAGAGGACCCAGTCTGTTGTTGAAATAGGTTACGTTGATATTGTGTGTGACTCCAGGACATATTCAATGCTGTCAGATTGTCCAAAGAAATATGTGTGCATTATGCATCAAACCGTGTTGTAAACACATGGGGAAAAGACAAGGAAAATATTTCATGAAAATTCTAAAAACAAAAATGCCAGAATAACCAGAAAATTCAAAACATAAAAATAATAATTCAGTGACATTTTTGTTGAAACCAATCTGCTTTTTCCCTCATGGCAGCATAAAGTCTAATATACTTATTTTGGATTGTTGTGTAAAAATAATATATTTTTAAATAACATTTTCTGTCTTTGTGTTTTATTTAATGTGTTCATTTAACTTTCTTGATTATTTCTAGTGTGTTACCACGTTTCATTCTGCTGTATTATATCAGATGCTTCAGTAGCACTGTTGGTCTTTTATGGCACTAATTGCTAGTACTGAAGAATTATGATCTGTTTTTCTAAGCTCTTTCCATGAAAGCTTGTGAGCCAGTAATGACAACTGCTTTTACAATGAGTAGACTGTTCCTAAATATAGTTTAATATATTAATGAATTTAAAATTTGCCTGAAATGCCAAGCTCCTCTTGAGACAGACCTCTCCATTGTGAGGAGATTTGTTGAGGAGAGGTTTTTTTTAAATATTAAGCAGATGATTCACCGCTAAACTCTGATAATCTATGTTTGGTTACATTAACTACAGTAGCTAATTGGCTGTATTTATAGAAAGCCTTGTATCCATATAAAAATGTAAAATATTCAGTTCTTCACAATTCGTTTCTGTTTTTGTGGAGACCAGAGCGTATCCTAACTTAATTTCCCTTGAGACCGCCGGTAGAGGAAGCACGGGAGCGCGCGTTCACTGTCGCTCAGTCTCGAGCGTACCTCAGAGCGTGACGTTCATTCATTTGACGCTTAAAAACAAAGCTCACGCTATCGTGATGACTTTCAGCCCGATCAGGATACAAGAACATAACGGTATACATTCGACTCAATGTCATATGTAAGTAAAATACTTTTATCATCTACCTCTACACCTTTATTTACCTTTAATTTTAGCTTTTACGTATAGCCTATCGACAGGTTTTGTTTATACCTGTAAGAAGTGTCATGCATGAAGGGTTTTTAAGTTTGTTTTGTATACGTTCAAGAGTACAGATATCTGGATAATATGAGTACGTTAGTAAGTTAAACAAAAGTAATAGGAATTTGTGAGTGTTCAAATCAGTATTGTGCCCCAGCAACATTATAACTTATGATTTTATTTTATAATAGAATAATATATAGTAGTTTGTAATTCTATACTCATAATAAAATATAAAGAATACATATATTAAAATAGAATGTATATTGGTATTTTCTCTATATTCTCTCTCTCTCTCTCTCTCTCTCTCTCTATATATATATATATATATATTCTTTATAGAAAGGCTATTATATATACAAATAATTGTCTCAAAGAAAATAAAAAGTTGTATTTTATTTTTTTATTATTATTTTTATTTAGCCTTGCTCAGTTTGGATAAAGAAAAAAACATTAAATGAAGAAAAGCCATTGTGTTTATAGCCTTTATTTTATTAAGTGTAAGTGTAGCCTATATATGTATGCACTGAATAGTCTATACTATGTGTTAAAATGTGAGATTATCTAGAAGATATTCAAATTCTTTTTTCCACCAATTGATAGTCCAGTGAAAGAGTTAGGTGATTATCAAAACAAAACGTGTGGTACGGAGAATGAACATATTCATATCTTGTGTCTTATTGAATTTGATCTGTGTCAGGACAGAGTGAATAAGAGTGGATTGGGGTGATGTGGACAAAGAAAGATAAGAGGCCGCAGAAGTCGGAATGACACTGGGTTTCCCTACAGCGACCCTATTTGTCCTGCTCTTCCTGATGGGATTTGGTGAGAAGATGTCCTTAGATTTTAAGACAGTTTATCCTGGAAATTTGTCAGGTCAACTTTATATTTGTATGCCAAAGCAGCTGTATGGAAAATGATGCCTTAATGCCGCAAACATGCAAACCATAGGTGACTTTGGCAAGGAACTCCAAACCTGCAGTGCAACAGGTGTAATCAAACTATTTAGTTCTCATTACATCCGCAGGAATCATGACAACGGCACAAATGTTCAGTTATATAATCCAACTTTTCTGCTTCTCATGCAAAAAAGAGTTTAAATGAAGGTCAGTGATTGGCAAGTGAATTGGTTTCAAGTGCACCGTGGTGAATCAAGTTGGAGAGGAAAATGTAGGGAGGGGGAAGGGAGGGTCACTGACTTTTCCTGAACTCTCTTCCCCTGGACGTATTTGTTTTTTCTACAGGAAGTGACCCACACACATAGCATTTGTAAATCACAATGCCTCCTCAAGTTCTCATACTACGGGAATAGACAACAGTGCTGTGCAGCATTAGAACTTAAACTTGAAAATTCTGAGAATTTATGTGGTTTTAGTGTTGCATAGTTAAGTTTAACGTATGGCTCCAAATGTACAACCTTATATCTACAGTAATATTAGATATAAACCATAATGTCTAATCTAGGTCTGAAAAAAAAATCCCATTTAAAATGACCAATTTAGTCATGATCATGATTTGAAGTCATGATCTACTGTAGTTGTTAGCACATGTGCTCCATCACAATGGGCTGTGGTACATATACTGGCGATATATGTGAGCTAGCGTATTCTAAAGATCACGTTCCTCCCTTTTGTCCATATTATTTTCTGTCCAACAGACAGTCAGTGTCAATAAATGTAGCAGAAAAGCCAACAAGAAGAGAATAATAATGATGTGAAATTTCTTCCAGGCCTGTAGTTGGCAGTCTTCTAATGTTTTTAGAAATTAGACTTTTAGAATAAGACGTGCAAAAAACTAAAAAGCCAGAGGAGAACCACAACCATAGAAACTTGAGAATGGGCTCTTTAGTGTTTGACCAGTAAATACCATCTACGAACCACACAGAACATTCTTGTAACAGTATAACTACATGCTAACAACCACACAGAAGCTATAGCTACAGGAAACCTCTCACCCAACTTCATGACAATAAGTTGGCAAATATCCAAACTGTTCATCAAATTAAGCATCAAAGTTTTAGGTCTCTTGAGTGATTTTAATTTATATTTTATTTTTATTTTTTTGTATAGCAATGGCTGGTATCCATCTCTGGCCATCAATGCACATCGCCTTGAGCAACACCAGTGTGTTTGTGGATTACAACACTGAAAGCAACTTCACCGACCACAGACTGACCGTGTCATTGATTGACATCGACAGGGATGTTACAGTACTCTCCAGGTCGCTTCCACTTAACCAATCAGATGGGTCACTGGAGTTCAACTGCTCTTGCTTCCTGTATGCAGGTACTTTCAGATTCCGAATGGAGCAGAAGCACATCCTTGGTGTGTCTAACAGGAGTGCCATCTGGTGGTGGAGTCCAATTCTGCATGTGCACTGGCCCACCTTTCACCTGGCAGTGGATCGTGGCAGCAACAACCGGAGCTCTAATGACTTTACGATTGGAGTGTACACTAACGACAACTTCCATCCTTGTTCTAGCAGCAAAGCTTCAACTCTCTTTCTTGACGTCAGCTACCTGGAACAAGTCCAGGTAGGGAGGAACACCTTTGAGAAGGTGCAGAACCAGATAAGACACAATATTAAAGTAGTTAGGTCACAGCATCTGGAGATGCCATGTGCATCCCTTCTGACAGAGCGTGGCTTCATCCAGATTTCCCTAAAATCCCCTCACATCCAGCAAGACATCAAATCCTCTGGTCCTCTTTACCTGTCCAGCATCTTCACCTACAAGCTTGTTGTGGATAACATTTACAAAAGTGGCTGTGAAGGAGCTGTTTCTGTCCGTCGAATCACTCCTCCATGTACAGTTACAAACGGAAAAGTTCTGCTTTATAAGGAAGAGAGTAATGACATGGCTACTCCCTCTCAATTGGCCTTTAATTTCCTCACACAAGGGGAGAATGAGACTGAGTTTAATTGCTCCATCTTTGACCCTGGCAGGAATAAGTACTGTTTCAATTTCACACTCGTCTACAGTAAGGCTCCCAGTTTAGCCCACACCTGTGTGATTGTGCAAAGACATACAAGTGAGTCTGCTTTTATCAGCTGAGCATGTTCAAAAAATAACAAATTTAATCTGGAATAAGCACCACTGATTTGTTATTAATGTTATGATTTAGGCCTGAATAAATCAACCTAAATGCGAACATTCCAAATTATTTTTAATTGCTAATTAATTTGCTAATTTCACTAACTAGTGGTGAATACAAAGGCATTTATCACTATTGCTGTTGTTTATACTTAGTAATCATTGATTTGAACCCTTAACGCAGGGGTGTCCAGTCCTACTCCTGAAGGGCCACTTTCCAGTCAAGTTTGCCGCCAGTGCCAAATAAATTGACCTGAACAAGCTAATCAAGGTCTTTAGGATATCTAGAAACTTCTTGGCAAGTGTGTTGGAGCTAAACTCTGCAGGAAAACAGCCATCCAGGAGCAGCACTGGACACCCCAGCCCTAACCTCTAGCCCTAAATATTAAACATAGCATTGCAACCAGCTAACAATTACCCAGAACACTCTGAAATGCCTTAGAACACCTGGCATCTTAGCAAGGATTGTGATGGCAAAGCATCATTTAAATTTTCTTGAGACAAAATGTACTAATTTTCTTATGGATTTCTTCTCCCTTATATGTATCATTGTGCTAAAGGAATGTGGGGACCATGGCAGCCATGGAGTGGTTGTAGTGTGACATGTGGAGAAGGGGTGCGAGAGCGTGTTCGTGAATGTCTGTTGCCCTCTAGTGGTGGGATGCAATGCACTGGCATGGTTAGAGAGCAGTCACACTGTTCACTAGAAGGTTGCACTGGTAAGCATTTTACTGTTTTCATCTATTTTCTTTTGTTTTTGTTTTCAGAACAAACTCGATTCTATTTGTTTCTTTATGTAGAGGAGCTTCCGCCTCCACCCCTGACCCCTCCGCCAGCTGTGAACTCAGCCCTAACTGGGAATCTAGTGGTAGTGGCTGGGATCTCCCTGTGCCTGGCTGTAATCCTGGCCACTATCGTTATCACCGTGTGGAGAAAACTCTGTCGTGCCCCAAAGTGCAGCTCCATGCACCGTGGCTCTCTGCACTCTCCCAGCGGTCGGAAGAACTCTGATGAGGCTTCTATCTGTGGTCACAGCATGCAGAGACCCAGTTTCTCAGAAAGTCTCCAGGCAGCTCCCCTCCAGAAGGGACTTACCTTGCCTGCAAAGCAGGGACCTTTGGACCGAGGTGTTTTGGCTCGTCAACAGAGCATGTCTCTTCCTCTTCCTCTTTCTCAAGACCCGGAGAGGATGTCTCCTTCTGGACAAAAAATCGTTCCACCTATTTTTGGCTACCGCTTGGCTCAACAGCAGCTCAAGGAGATGAAAAAGAAAGGCTTAAAAGAGGCCACTCAAATCTACCATGTGTCCCAAAGTCCAGTCGATGACACCATGCTAGAACCAATGGCTTCAACCCCTTCTGGTCTAACCCCAGTGCCCCAAGAACTTGACAGCCCAGAAGAATCAAGCAGCAGTCACTTCCGCATAAGGTCTCCCTTTCCAGAGCCCACGTGGCCTCCCAAAAACAATGCTTTAACAGACAGACAAAAGGTGGACTTGTTGAGTCCCCGGAAGTCTTCATTCAGTGCTAGTTCTCATCGTCTTGAGCGTACAGCTGACTGGGTTGAGATGGTGGAACGCAGTAGAGTGCCATACTCCAAGAATCCCAACTTTAGGAGAACTTCAAGCTTCAATGAGAACAACCAGAATCAGCTGCCCCCGTCCCGACCCTACCGAGAAAGAAGCATGACCCAGGTGACTCCTCGCCAGCTACCAGAGGGCAGCTGTAGAAGCAGACCCTGGGAGCATACACTTCCTGAACTTGAGGTCTGGTCTTGTTCCAGTCCTAGAATAACTGATAGCTCAGTGGACCACAGGAGAAGACCATGGGTTGGCACTCCCCCATCTCAGTCAAACATGAAAGATTCAGTTCCAGTGACACCAACAAAGGAGCCCTTGGTGGACCGTCATCGCGTGGCTCGAAGCCCATCTTCTGCAATGGACCGAGCTGAACAGAACTGGAACAGAAGAGGTCCTTCACCCATCCAGAGGAACATACTAGCCAGGAAGCTACGAGAGGCTAATTCGTCAACCTGCCAAAGGCAACGCAGTTCCACATTTTCTACCTCAGACCAGCGCAGGGGACGTTGTCGTAGCCTTCCTCTCTCTGCGGACTACAGCAATTCCCCGTATAGCCTTACAGAGTCAGAGCAGCACATGATGGACATTTCCGGATACTTGGGTGATGATGATGGAGTAGAGGTTCTGACTATTCATAAACTTACCTGATCAAACCTGCTTTCATGCAAGGTTCCTATACGATGCTGAGGCAAACTTAAACTTCTAAATAAAAGTCTTAATAGAATGAAGCACTTGTTTTTAATAGTAGGAGCTTATTTTTGCTCCATGTGGACGTGCATATAAGATTTTGATAGCTCTTTGTATTATATTGTTTTCAAGACTTGAAATGAAATCTATGAACAATTTTATTTTTATTTATGGAGTTTTGACTATTAATTTGAAAAGCCATTTTGAACATATGCAAACCACTATCCTGGACTTTACACAGTATCCATATCACAAGAATATTTTGTACATATTTGGATTTGTTTGTACACTGGAACATGTCAATTCTCAGGAGTTTGGAGAACAGGTGAAAATATACATACAGCACATTTCTTTAATGAATGTTTGTTTTACTGTCAACCATGTTAAAGATACACTATGTAAGATAAAAATAGTTTGATACAAAATCTCAATCAAGACTTTCAGTATGTCTAGATGCTGCTTTATTATGGTATACATGCTGTATGCTATTGCATGCAATGTTGTATTATTATATTTTCCCTTTTACTCAAACAATAAGCATATAATTTTACTTAATATCAAATCATGACTGTAATATGTAAGCCAATGTATTCATTCAGTTTATCAAGATAATTTTTTCTTTTATTCCTACAAGATCCGTTCTTATTGTTGACACATACCTTGTAAATCTTATAGTTAATACACTGTTACATACACAAATATGCATGATGAGACTGTTCAGCTATTGTGCTACTCAATGGGTCCTACTCCACTCCCTAAGTTGTCCATGTAGGAACTTGGCCGGACCTTCATGGCTGTGCGTCTGAGAGAGTACCATAGTCCTCTCCAGGTGCCCCAGACCACACCATTATCATATTTGGCTTTGTACTCTCCACCTCTGTAAAATCTCCCATTAAGATTGGCAGCATGACACCTGTAAGCAAGCACCAGGTAACATAAGATTCTGTGTTAACTATATAAAAAAAGTTATGCCCATAAAGTTCAGAAAGCTCTCAGAATCACCTGTTATACCACCAGGCCTCCCCTGTTCTCAACAGCACAGTTTCCCTGCAGGTAGCGATCATGATCCTGGTCCCTGGTAGTGAATTGCATGCCGTTATGAGAGGCTGACCATTGCTCCACCATATTGGCCCCTCCGGATAGGGCATCTCCAGCCTGACCACTGTACATCCCGTAGTGCAGCCTGTACTTATCCTGAGGATAGATGAGGAATAATGTGAGCAAAAGGAATTGGATGGAATAGGAGACATTAAATTGTTAAAGGTAGGAACAAAAAAAACACATACTTTTTCATCTGAAACTCTGAAGTTGTCATATAAGGCATAGGATCGCTTTCCTTTCCAGTCCATCAGTTCAATTTTCATCACATTTTCACCTACAGAGGATTTTAGATTTTAAAATCCTCTTTTAGATTTTAGATTTTAGAGCAGAATGATCTCAGTAATCAGCTTGTTTACAAATCTTACCATCATTGAGCAGGGCATGAATATGATCATTCCCAATCCAGAATTCATCTTTGCTTGACTGAAAATCACCAAACCCATTTTTGTAATCTTCCCACTTTCTGTGAATAGAAATGCTGATTTGTTCATACTGATCATTATGTGGGTCTGAATGTAAGAATATAAACTTCCTGTGAAAATATTGATTAGTACAAAGACAGTATACATAGGCTACCTGTCAAAATCAACTTTCCCATTGATCCGTTTCTGAATCACAGTCCAGCCCCCACCATCTTCCATCTCACAGTACACAAGGAATGGTTCAGCTGACAGTTTGGGTTTAATCCTGTAGAATCCGCTCCCTGGTTTAGTCTGTCATATAACTCAGAACAATCTAACAGACATAAATGTAAAAAAATTATATCTATATTCAATTCAATTCATGAGATCAACTTTCTTTTTGAAGTTTTAAGTCTGTTTTATCAGAATGTACTTTTCTTTCCCTTTTGTATGTCAGTTTAACCCCAGCAATAACACAGTAAAAATAAAAAAATACAATAAAATCTAATAAAACTTAAATAGACTCGAGACCCCAGGTGGATTAATATATATATATATATATATATATATATTAAAACATTTCAAAATTTGTTCATAATCAGTTCTCATAAAATTATGAAAAGGTTTAATTACAAATTAACAACGTACACAGATTTCTTGTAACAATAGCATTACCTTTGTCATGAACTAATAATGAGCCTCCAGTACTTGGTAGGGTGGGTGAATGTTCAGTGTTGTTTTCAGGGGTCTCCTGGTGTTCCAGTGATAGTTCAAGGTTGGGAATCAGCTTAAAGCGTCGGTGATTACGCAGATGCATAACTTTCCATTCCCCAATCAGCAATTTATTATTTAGCTTACGAATCTCTTCCTTCAGCTTCAACACTTCAGATATTTGGCAGTCTTCCTCTGCCTCAATAAACCAAAGGCAACATTATTCTGCTGTCTTTGGCTCTTTTTCTATAAGCTGTTTTCTATGTAATGTCTAGATACTGTAGAAAATCTAGTGAAACTTACTGAGATTTGCAGAAATGTGAGAGCATGAAACACCAAGATAAACACCAGCTGTGACATGACTATCTAATATTCTTTACAAGAAAATGGAGAAAAGTGTTAAACTCGTCCAATGTAGCAAGCTTTCATTTAATTTGCATTCAAAACTTGAAAATGTTTAAATAAAAATAATAAGCAATTTAGTCTTAAAAAAACTATATCAATAAAGGTTTATAAAACATAAGTCTATACTTACAGAAGGTTAGTGGTACGTGGTGTTCTTACCCTTCTCCAGATTAAGTGTCAATGAAATGCCCTCCAGGCTTTCATTTCTAATATTTATAGGTACTGCTGGTTCCACATGGTCCACATTATCTGTCCTCTGGGTCAGAAAGATGCTTCATCTTCCCCCATTCCACACATACCAGAAGCAACAACATGTTTTCTGTGTAATTTATGTGGAATTTCTATTCCACATAAAACAAACAAAACCTGTAGTATTATGGTTAGCAATAGCTACACCATCTGAACAGCCTCCTTAGGATAGGCAGCTAATTTAGCTTTTGATATTTAACATTTCTATAGGCTATTTGTTTTCTACACAGAAAATAATGTCATTTAAGCCAACGTATTAGAAAAGGTGTGAGGAAATTAAGTAGCCTAAAGAATTTTATTTTGCCTGAACTGTTCCTTTAATACAGACGACATTTAGATTTTATTCAAATCATTACTTTGTTATTTTATGAAGCAGTTTTCACACAAACAAATGTCTCTAGAAGAATTTACAATTACTGAGGTTATGGAGTAACGTTAGGCTGTTTGGCCCCCAAGATAACAAAATAAAATTAAAAAAAAAAAAAAAAACCTGTATCGCGCGTGCGCACGCAAACTCACTTTTACAACCATATTTTATTAACACTACGAAGTATAATACCTCAGTGGATTTAAGGAACGCATTTGTTTTGTTAACACCGTTCCCATTCTCCTATACTAACTTTGTGTGAATGTTAACTTAAGCGCACGAGGAAGTTAAAACCGCTACGTCTGCAGCAGGAGTGAATTAAGGGGGCGGTGTGTGAATGTGGATGTGGATGGAAGACAGGAGAAAACTACTGCTAACCTTTGAACCTCCTTCCTTTGTTATCACCAAAAAATCACGGGACAGTCACTGCTCGTAAAGACAGTCATGGAGACCTGACACAGAAAGCCTGTTTGAGGAGCATGTGATTGTCCAGAGAGAGCAGAAAAGCCGCGAGTCGAGCAAAGGGAAGGAAAACAGTTTTCCCGGATGCGCGTTCTGACTGGTTTGTATCGGTTTTCACAAAGCTGGCATTCCTTTGCTATGATCTCTGTTCAGACTGAAACAAACAATTTAGTTTTTGTTATACTTCTTCATATAGATACTTATTTTAGGGCTTCATACTTGATTTCGAATCTTTCTGGTGCCGAATTCTGAACTTCTGAGGATTTATTGGTCTAAAGTAAGTATATCTTTTGTCATGTTTAAGTTTGTTAGACCTAATTCTGCTTTATTTCTTTTTTTACTTCTGTCATAACTCAAACTAGCATACTGTCATATATAAAGAGAGTATATACTATCTTAATAGATTTTTAATTTTTATTTTTTAATATGTAATTATATTTTTTTCAGAGAGAAACTTAAAACTTTCCTGTAAAAATGACATCCGTGCATTTCAACCCTGGGTTAGATTCCATGGAAGTTAATGGGTAAGTGAATAACGTTCACATGAACTTATAACAGTTCACCAGCATCATGACTTTTACTGGCCCTCCTTTAAATGGGTAATTCCAGACTTTGGTAATTCAGCACTTTCCCCAGCAGAATTACATTGTGTTTAACAAATGACTCTAATGTCTGATGTTTGTAAGCTTTACTTCTCTAAAATGATCCAAGGTGGTTATGTTGTATCTTCTGTCTATGTATCTATATTGTAGCAGTAATGGGGTGAAAGACGAGGCAGAGGTGCGGATCGATGATGGAAGGGAAGAGACTGAGGACCCAGACACAATGTACCAGTAAGTCATCTTATGATTTGTTGACATTAAGATGTTTTGGGATTAATATTCTGACATTTCATCTTGTATTTGAATTGTTTTGCAGCCGTGTCCGAAAAACTATAGCTCCTTTTGTGATGTCTTTTGGTTTTCGGTGAGTGGGATCATTTCAGAATGACACATAAAGAGACCTAAAAAATCCAATAATATATATTTTTAAATAGATTTTAGACTAGGCCTATGTTTGAATGTTTTTCTATGTTGTTCTCTTCTTATTTGCAGTGTTTTTGGCCTGGTACTGATCATAGTGGACATTATTCTGGTCATTGTGGACTTCTCTCTTTCCAACGGCAGTCACGATGTTAGAAGAGCAATGGAGTCTGTTTCTCTTGTCATCTCCTTCTTTTTCCTCATCGATGTGCTGCTCCGTGTATACGTGGAAGGGTAAGTAGGTTTTCAAAGTCTTTTTGTGGCTTTAGTCTTTCATCTTGCATCATTTAAAGTAAAGCAAAGTGACCAATAGCGCTGTAGCGCTCATGTTGCTCATCATAGGAAATGAGTTGCAGAAAACACATTTCCGGTCTGTTTTCCCAAATGAGTTTTTATCTCTCCGGACCAGTTTCCTAGAGCTCGAGCACAAAAATAAGTTAAATGGTGCACAAGCTCAGGGAAAGGTATTATTTACATATTAAGGATCTATTCCTTTAAACCTTTTTTAAATCATCTGCTTTCTCAGATTCAAAGTGTATTTCAGCTTAAAACTGAATATAATGGATGCTTGTATTGTGGTCGTTACCCTGGTGGTCACCATGATCTACGCGTTCACCGATCTCTCCGGAGCTAGCCTGATTCCCAGGTACAGCAGATTGAACACATTCTCACCATGCTCACATTTCACCCAGTATTATAGCAGAATAACGATACTGAAATGGTGTGTTTGCAGGGCGGTCACTTTCCTGAGGTTTCTGAGGATATTGATTCTGGTACGTGTCTTCAGACTGGCCTCTCAGAAGAAAGAGCTTGAAAAGGTCACCAGGAGAATGGTGAGTGATACAAAGACAACGTTGGACAACGCATTTTGTGGTGCGGTCATTTAAAGAACTGTGATCTCTGCAGTATCTCTGCTGCCTTTTTTAATAACCGCGTCTGCTGTTTTCGTTCAGACAAAGTGAAAATCGAGCCGTAGTGAGCAGTGAATGTGAACCTGTGGATCACCAAGAGGATGCATTACACAAATCTGAATAATTAAGACTGTAAAATATATTTAGACGTAATTTAATTAATATAATAACTGATTGATGAAACTGTTTAATATAATAATTGATACTTCTGACTAAAAAGGGTTTAAAGGTTGAAATGTGATCGTTTTTGTGGAAAACCTGTATCTGAACTGGAAATCATGCTTTTTACATTTATACAGTCATTTTATCATTTAAAATGATACCATAGACATTGCCCTGCTCATACATATTAATTTTATTTGTGCAGGTTTTAAAAAGCCTTAAATTTGAGCTTAAAAGTCATCAGATACAGTTTTTTCGATCTGTTTGTGTTTCAAAGATGCACAAAATGTCTTTATTTTGTATCTTTTAAAAAATTTGTTCTTTCACATTTCTCACTCTCATGTAAAGCATTTTATATTGTATGAAATTGCTACATAAACTTAATTTCCATAGGTGTCCGAGAACAAAAGACGGTACCAAAAAGATGGATTTGATCTGGACCTTACTTATGTCACAGGTTTGATCGCTTATTGTTGTAGTTGGCAGAAATATAGCCATTTCAGCTCATCTTCATGTGTTTTTTTTTTTTCAGATGTATCATTTTAAATTCATTTAAAACAATATAAACAGCATCGAAATGAATTAATTTGCAAACCAGTGATTAATCATTGGTCTTGTGTCTCTTCAGAAAGAGTCATTGCCATGTCTTTTCCCTCTTCTGGGAAGCAGGCGCTCTATAGGAACCCAATCAGAGTAAGATACAAAGTAGCATTTTACATATCTGAATCGTTTAGAAAACATTGCAACAGTTGTATGATGAATATATGGCACATTTCAGGAGGTCGCTAGATTCCTGGACACCAAACATCTGGATCACTACAAGGTGTTTAACCTCTGTAGTGAGTGGACGATTCTCTTTATGATCTCTAGCAGATTATTTTACCTCCGTTGTACAGTCCAGATAATCTTATAATACAGATCATTTTTAAAGGAGTGATAAATAAAGGGGGCTACTCTGACTTCTGGTTTCAGGTGAGAAGGGCTACGATCCAAAGTTCTTTCACTATAGAGTGGAGCGTGTTATGATCGATGACCATAACGTGCCGTCACTCGAGTAAGTGTGCTGTCACGTCAACTGAACATCAAAATGGGAAGTTTAAGCAAGGTTTGAGGCTTGATTGAAGCTCTGTTTGTTATTAATGCTGTCAGAGATATGCTGGTGTACACGGCCTGTGTTAGGGACTGGATGGCAGCAGACCCCAGCAATGTGATCGCCATCCACTGCAAAGGAGGAAAAGGTCTGTCGTTTGGGGGTATTCAGTGTTGATTGTGAATATACAATCTGTCTGAAGTGTGTAATGCTTGGGTTTTGTTCAACAGGGCGGACGGGGACTATGGTGTGCACGTGGCTCATCGACAGCGACCAGTTTGAGAATGCACAGGTACAGCCTGCTGGAAAAAATGCATATTTACATTTGGAGTCCTTCTCATCCAAGATTGTGTTCAGATTTTCTATAAACTGTCTTACAGGAGAGTTTGGACTACTTCGGGGAGAGACGGACCGATAAAAGTATGAGTTCGAAGTTCCAGGGTGTTGAGACTCCCTCACAGGTGTGTGTGTGTGTGTGTGTGTGTGTGTGTGTGTGTGTGTGTGTGACACTGGATTGCAAGCCACTGATCCAACAGTAATCAGTGAATATATATTTTTTTATTGATAAATATCTGTTTGTCATGCACTTGCAGAGTAGGTATGTTGGTTATTATGAGATCATGAAGAATCAATACAACCGTCAGCTACCACTCCAGAAGAGCCTGAAAATAAAGAGCATTCGAATCCACTCCATCGCAGGTAAGACCCAGCCTGTAGTCAATTATTATAAATATATTACTTTAAAAACATATTAAAATATACATGAGAAACATGTGAAATAAAATATTTAATTAAAGTATTATATATGTGACCCTGGATCACAAAACCAGTCTTAAGTAGCACAGGTGTATTTGTAGCAATAGCCAACAATACATTGCATGGGTCAACATTATTGATTTTTCATAAAGATCAAGTTCCATGAAGATATTTTGTAAAACGTAAATATAGAAACTTAATTTTTGATTAGTAATATCTGCATTGCGAAGAACTTCATTTGGATAACTTTAAAGGCGGTTTTCTTAATATTTAGATTATTATTCTATTTTTTTGCACCCTCGGATTCCAGGGTTTCAGATAGTTGTATCTCAGCTAACAAACAGTACATTACTGGAAAATGTATTTATCAGTTCTCCGATGATGTATAAATACTGTATAAAACCCTTATGACTGGTTTTGTGTTCCAGGGTCACATATAGAATAGCAGTATATAAAAATATAAATGCAGTTCATATACTGTAGACTTGAAATGCATATAATATATAATGCGTATATATATATATATATATATATATATATATATATATATATATACCGTATTTTCCGGACTATAAGTCACACTTTTTTTCATAGTTTGGCTGGTCCTGCAACTTATAGTCATGTGCGACTTATCAAATTTAATTTGACATGAACCAAGAGAAAACATTACCGTCTCCAGCCGCAAGAGGGCGCTCTATGCTGCTCATTGCTCCTGTAGCCTACACTGAGCAGCATAGAGTGCCCTCTCGCGGCTGTAGACGGTAATGTTTTCTCTTGGTTCTAAATAAACGTGACTTATAGTCCAGTGCGACTTGTTTTTTTTTTCCTCGTCATGATGTATTTTTGGACTGATGCGACTTATACTTATGTGCGACTTAAAGTATTATTTGGAATTTAAACATTAAATGTGAAAAATTTTGCATATATTCATATTGAATTATATTCCATATTAAAATGTATGCAACTTAATATTTAGTTACAGATTTTCACTATTTATTTTCACTAAGTAATCAAAGGAAACCCTTGGTATAATTTCCCGTGGCTGTGGTTGTTCAGGTGTAGGGAAGGGGAACGGGAGCGACCTGAAGGTGAAGATCATAGTGAAGCGAGAGCTCGTCTTCCAGTGTGTTTGTGCCAAACAGCAGAACTGTGCGGTACGTGTCTAAAGCTAGATGTGATGGTCAACACTTTTATCATGTTTCTCTGTTTTGTGTAATAAGGGTGAAGCTAGTAGTGGTGTACCAAAGTACACATTCCATATCATTCTAATCCTCCCGTCATGTGTTTTATTAATTTTTTTCTCTCAGGTGTTTCCTGACACCGGTAACAATGCGGTGGTCATCAGTTTACAGGAAGGGCCTGTTGTGACCGGAGATGTCAAGGTCATGTTTGAGTCCAGTGCTGTAAGTCTCCATTATTTTAGTATTGAACTGACCCATATATGTGATGAAGTGTCAGCAGAACGATTAAATGAGGGTTCACTGTTGCTTGAACTTCCTTTTTCTCTCTCTCCAGGGTTTGCCAAAGGGTTACGAGGACTGTCCTTTCTATTTCTGGTTTAACACTTCATTTATTGAGAACAACAGGTGTTTTTTTTTTTTTTTGTCTGTAGTTTTTGGAATTTCTTTTTCCTTTCTGAGAGCTGAAATCTTTGTGTTGTTTGTTGTAGCTTGTATCTCTCGAGGGAGGAGCTGGACAATCCGCACAAATCAAAGACCTGGGACATCTATAAGGAGGACTTCGGAGTGACGTTGTATTTCACAGACCCTTGAGAAGAAAATTCTCTGATAGTGGATATTGTTCGTCCTTTTGTATAAGTAGATGTATCTCTTGAGGTATACTTACAGTAAGCTGGAAAACTGAAGAAAAAGTAAACACTCCAGGTAAACCTACAGATATAGAAGATGTGCTAAAAATGTTTTCATTTCATTGTATTTCCATGGTTGTTGCTCCATGCTTGTGTGGAAATGTATTGGGAATTTTTGTTTTTGTTCTGTGGTTCTGTTTGTCTTTGGCAACTGTGAAAAAAAGTATTTACATATCAAACACCTGCTTCCATGACAAATCTGTTTGAATATTTCTGGAGTATATACTGTCATCAGACATGATCTACTGACTCCTAGTGGTTCTGTCCTGCACTGTCACATTTGACACGAGTTTCACTGAAGAGAATACATATATTTTCAGATAATGTAACTTGCTTCTATAAATGTAGCTCTTATCCTCAACATTTAAATAGAAAAGGGTCTTTTCTGGTTTAAGTTTTGAATTCTTTTGAATATTTATATTCGATAAAACAGCGTAACAGAGGTCTATTCTGTAATTGAATGCCATATCTCAAATCACTTATTGCAGTTGGGCTCAATTAATTAAAAAGGATGAGTCTTAAATATGAACTACCATTTAAAAAATAAAATAAATTGCAATACATCTCATGCTTACCAATGCTGTATTGGGAAGCATGAGATGTATTGTACATGGAGTATTTATTTGATTAAAATGCAGTGAAAACTGCTAGATTTAATAATTATAAAACTTTTCTATTTGAATATTATAAAATGTAAAATATTTATTTGATGCAAAACAATTTTCAGCATCATTATTCTAGTCTTCAAAAAACTTTCTGATGATATGATTTTGAAACTAAAAATTTCTTTTTTTTTCAGTTGAAAACCGTTGTAATGCTTAATTTTGTGGAATCTGCAATACAGAATTACCCCAGAATTATTTTAAAGTTCAAAGGAACAGCATTGATTTTGAACAGAAATTTGTGACATTAACAACACAAGTTACATTGATTCATTTAATGCATAGTTGCTCAATCTACTTTTCCCAACAACAACAACATAGTGAACCCAAAACTTTTTGAATTGTAATGCACATGGTTTAAATCTAGAAACAAATCACCTTGCAAAATAATTATTAATCACGAACCTCAGACAATCCATTTCAACATTCATAAAATCCCACTAGAATCGCAAAATCATTTTCAGCTATTGTGACAGTTCACACAAAGAGAAACAATCACATGACCACAGGATCTCTTCATCCTTGCATGAACAATTAAATTAAATGACTTGTGGTTGAAACCATTTTCTTTACAATAAGCCTTCAGCAGGCTCCAGTGTGCAAACTATAGGTCAATGTGGGAAGTGATAACACAGAACACTTCTAAAGTGACAGACCACAATCCGATCAAGAGTGACGCAAATCAAGCTGAACCACATGAGTGAGAACGAGGACAGAGACGTTTGAGTAGTTGTGGTTTTTATGAGGCACTAACACGCCATGATTCAGTGAAGTCATTAACTGTTCCACTGTCAACCAGTTATACTTTACTTTGGTTCTCTGCTCTAAAGTCCACATCTTCACAAAACTGCTCTTTTTTTTTTAACCCCATCTTGACAAGATACCTTACAGCTTTGAATAGTGGTCTATAGCAAGTCAGCTTTTGATGATTTCAAGTGCAAACATAAATGCTACAAAAAGAACCCATTAGAATTCTATTTATTCTCATATTTTCTCAACACATCGTCTTCCTAACAGAGTGTTTATCTCCATGCAGCACGTCACACTGTGTTACGAGGTCGTGTCGTCCGCTGTGTAGAAGGCAGATCAGTGAAGTCTTGCAAGTGTCTGTGCAGGGCTCTGAGACGTGGCCTTTATGAAAGAGGTACCAGAAGAGCTGGAAGACACGGTCATCATTCTTCATGACTTTGATCAGTGTGTCCATGTCTGATGGGAAGAGTGTGGACAAACCGTAGGCCTTAGACGCGCGGTACAATAAGGTCCAGGATGGGCTGGGGTCAGGTTTTGAGGGCTGGTTGTTGGCCAGAGTCAGGTTAAGAATAAAAGTCTCGTGATCCAAAACCATGCGACTGCTGCCTGGGTAGTTTCCATCCACGTAATACACGCGATATCCTGACCATAAAACATAATAATAAAAAAAGCATGTTATAGCAATAAGCTACAGTTTGGTGTAAATAATGCTATAAAAATAATAAAAACGAGAACGTAAACTATATGCAAAAATAAAATAATTTAAAAACAACATAATACAATGCTAAAATGAAAACAAATTAAAATAATTACATAGTTATAAAAAGGCAGGATTCAAATGATTTTTTTTTAAATTATACATGAATACATTTTTTATTATATTAAATGAAAGAAAAAAAATATCTATCAACTAATATAGCAGAGTGAGCACCTGGGTTCAGGTTGACAAAAGTGGTCACACTTGGGGCGATGAAAGCCACACTTAGCGGACGAGTCAGTGTATCTTCATCATAGAACATCTGAAACTCATCAACATGCGTGTGTCCAAAAAACTGTCCAGTTATGGTGCTTTCATATCTGGAAAATGAAAGAGAATTATAGGAAGGAGCCAGACTGCTTGCTTAAGTGAACCATTAACCACTGCATTAGATACACCTCCTGGTACATATGGCAAATGGCAAATAAAGTTTCAATCAAATCTCAAAACCAGCCAGTTACAGTCAACATGACCCATTTTTGCAACAGTATGTCGTATATATAAAACTTATCATAAAAAGAGACTATGGAGCTGTTATAAGCCTTTAGGTCACAGTCACGCAGTTGTGTTGATTCAACCACGGGTTACAACAGATGAAAGTGAACTCTGGCCCATACAGTGTGTTCACAAGCACCTGACCTGTTCACTATATGATAGTAATTCCAACTCCAACTGCTCAAGCAGAGTCCAGGGGGGATGTGACCGATGATGTGGACCTGAGAGAGAGCAGCGGAAACAGACCTGTGGTTAGATCTGGTTCTTAAACAACAACAACAACAACAAAAAAAGACAACAAAGAAAAGTCCAGATATTTAACTTAAACCAAGATTTTTGGGTTTTTTTGAGAAAAAAAAAATAAAAAATTGTGGACCAGTTACAAAATAACTTGAGTAACATTTATTAGTAGAAGGATCATTGGCATTGAATATATAATGTCCAAATACAAACAAAAGTGCAAAAGCAAAACTGCAAGTTAAAAACTGAAACGGTCTCACATCCGCTTCTATCAGGTCTGACTCGTGATACGTTGCCTGGATGTTTAAACACCTCCAACCCACAAACACGAACATTGCAACTGATTAAACTGCTGCAGCGAGCAAACGACTTCAACATTCTTGTCTGTTTTCTTATGTTCTTAACACAAAGGAAAGAGGTTTTCTGGTTTCTCTGATGTTTGTAAACTTCTGGTACCTTCTCTCCCTTGTTCTCGGACACTTGTAGGATGTGTATGAGCCACTGGAGCTGATCCGCCGGGTCTGTGGAGTTCACCATCAGCCAGTAGTTCTCTCGCGCACAGAAGTTCATGTTCAGGGACACCACCCTCAAACCACGCTCAACTTCAACCGTGTAAAACCCTCCACGCCTAAAACAAAACACACATTATCAGTAAGTATGTGTTGATAATAATAATAATGACAATAATAATGATAAAATAATAAATTAATTATGTAGTAGTAAAACAACCACCAACACAACAACAATAAAATGTTAAGGAGGACATAAATATCCAAACAGACACATGATATAATATTACAAAAACAACAAATAAACAAAATAAATATTATATTAAATGGTAATATCAAAAACAACAATAATAAAAAAATTAGATGCATTCCAGGAGGAAGAAAAATGCAAAATCGCCGCATATGAAGCAAGGAAGTAAAATTTTTTTTTACAAAAATATAAACATGTATAACATATGTAGTAAGTTAATGAGTAAGTAAATAAATGACGATTTTATTAATATTATTATTATTATTAACAAATAAGATACATTCCAGGGGCATACATATCAAATATACAATAAATAAATTCATAAAAATAATTCAATTAAATAAAAATAACTAACAATAAGGTCATATTATATTACAAAAAAAATTTAAATAAAATATAACAATAATAATTATTTGACTGTGTATTTATCAGTGACAATATTTAAAATGTGATGTAAATTAATGTGACAGATTTAGCCAAAATAACTTCTAAAGCATTTTCCGTCAGTACTTTACCGTATCGTCTCCAGGGCGTCCTCTGGCAGCCAGGGTGCCCACTCCTCAGCCATGGTGTCATAAAGCCAGCGGGACGACCGATTGCCATGTACAAACGGAGGAGGGAAGCTATTCACCGGTGTGCTCTCGTGATTCCCAACCGCTGGGTAAACGGTTACATTAGGCCCCAGGTGTTTGTGTATGAGTCTAGTGATGGTGACGAGCTCGTTCAGCTGTTGTGCCCGGGTCTGAGACCACACGTTGTGTGCTGGAATGTCTCCTGTCCAGTAAACCCAATCCCATGGGCCAGATTTGGCAACGTTTTGGAGAAGGTTCTCCACTGTGCGCAGAGGCAGGTCACAATCGCCATACGTGCCCCAGTATCCGGCTCCAGTCTGCTTCCAACTGGCTCTTCCAGAGTCATTTCGACAGCACAGTGGCATCTTACAGTCCACGAGACTGCCCTCAGCATACTGCGCATCCCAGTGGATATCCGTGAGGAAGAGAATTCGGCTCTGTGCAGAACCCTCTTTGGGAGGTTTGGGCGGTTTAACAGGGGGTTTGGGGACCTGCGGCAGCGACACATTCCAGGGTGCATAAATATCAAAATGGCCACATGTTGGTCCCACCAGTAGAGCGCAAGCCTCCGAGGGCCAGAGGAAGGACTCCTGGAGCGCAAGGATGACATCGTTTCGGAAGAGCTCCGTGATTTCTCTGCATACTTGAGCCTCGGCCAGATGCAGTCGAACACAGGCCTCTCCTAAAGCATGCGCCACACGCTCCATGTTTGAGTCACTCTGGTAATAAAGATTTTTGTTAAAGAATGAAAAATAATAATAGAACAACAGCTAATAGAATACATATAGAATTACGCATATAAAAATTATATAATATAAATTCAAATAGTATATAAAATTTTTAATAATAATAAAAATGTAACCTAAATTAATTGAATGTACATTAAAAGCATACTATTTTAAAGTATTAACATTAGTTAATTATTTGTATATCTACAAAACTAGTATATTGACATAAAAAGGTATATGATGATAATAATAATTAATAAATTACATTAAAAGCACAGCTACTTAGATTATATACATAAATGCGCTTAAATAAAAATGAATAATATACACATAAAATTAAGAGTACTAATAATAGTAATACAATAAAAATAACATTTCTATATATTGCAATAAAAACAAGCATTAACAAAAAGCATAATTTCATTTTATACATATTAATATTATTTAGATACTTAAACACGGATATTTTAAAATGGTTTAAACTAGTAAGTGTATCCGTAAAGGATGGCAGCAATCTCGGGCACGCGCTGCCAAATCGATGCCAAAAAATGCGGTCTAGTAGGCAGCTCGGGTGGAGTCATCGGCTCTATCATCATGTTGAGCAAAAGAAAACATATCAAGTTTACTTTTAACTCTACAATATAAGGCGACATTTATACCGACAAGAAAGCCAAGGGAGTTTAAAACGGACAACAACTAGATGAAGTAAATGCTTGTCTCACCAGGAGAGCAATGTCAAGCGTGGCGAAGATCGCTTTACACACCGCGCAGGACATGTTGTGCCAGCTGAACCCGAGCCTAAACCGATCAAACTCCTCCACGAACCTCAGCTGCGGCGAGTCTGTTCCTCCGTCGAGAGGGTATGAGGAACCCCACGGCGCCGACAACAAAGTCCAGACTAAGAAAACAGCGCAGACGGAGAATAAGCCGAACACCGGGCGCTTCATGCTGGATTCAAGGAGAGCTACACTGAGGTAAACTAACGTTAACTCTCTCAGTCCTCCCTCATAACTCTGTAGTCATAACACATAAAGTCCTCGGCCGACGGCTACAGGAAACCGTGTTATCTTTCAATTTTAGTGTTACGCTTGGGCTGCATATATGAATAAAACAAGAATCCGCGTCTCTTTGGGCGGTGGTGTTTGAAAAGTCCGTCTGTTGTGACAAATAACATAGTACAGCATCCCAGGCGACCCGACCAGTTTATATAGCTTCAGCTGACTGATCACGTGACATGCTGACAACACAGCTGACAAATCACGTGCCCTACCACTTCTGTAAACATGAAAGTTAGGTAACAGTTAATTTTTTATACAGTATAATATATCAGCATATAGTACAACAAATTCAAAATTGTTCTATTAAATTATTCAAGAATACATACATTGAAACATTTAATTAAGGAATTAAGCTTCTATTTTACAGCCTGTTTTCATTTTATCGTTTTGTTTTGTGGAACTGTCCAGAGACTGGGGTAAAAAAGAAAGAAAAAACCCAATAAAAAATAATAACTAAAAAAAAAAACCTCTAGACTGGATTATTATGACCTGAAACTAAAAATGGCGACACAGCGTTTTAAAACATTAAAAGCAGTTTTAAAAAAGTATTTAGTATTTAATATTTGAAAAACTAGTCAGAAACCAACATTTAGAAATTCTGTTGTCATATGACAATCAAAAACGGTCTATAGATAAAAGTCTACTTTAAATACATTTCCATTTCCATTTATAATTTAGCAGACACTTTTATCCAAAGTAACTAACAACCGAGGAAAAGCAATCAGAGAGCAACAGTAGGTCTAGCTTGTTACGCATAGCGTTTTTTATTTTGTATAATAAATTAGAGCAAATAGAATAGAATATAAATATGCAGTTTGTTCATAAAGATAGCATCTATTTGAAAATTTGCTTTGATGTTTTCGGAGATGTGAGCTCCAGGACGTCGTCAGCGGCCATTCTGCGCTTATAAACCCACAGAGAGCGCCTCACCTCGACCAGATCTTCTGAAATTTGCCACAGACTCTGTCTCTATAATGGTTAAACATGAGATGTTTTGGGTAAATCTCACCGAAGTCTTTGGTCTCAATAATCTTTTTTTATTTTTTAATCAAATCTGAATGTTTTATGATTTTTATATATAAATTAGTTTGCTATTTTATATAGTTTGAATAATTATACAACATTTGGAAATATGTTTTAAAAATATTTTTATTTATCTTGTAGCACATCACATTGCAGCACATTTTCACTGCTTGATATTAATTCGTCAACAACCCAATAATTTATTTTCTGACTGATAAATGAACACAGATTGAAGCATTTAGCAAGGCCAAAACATTTTATTTGTTCTTATTTTCCTTTAGTAAACTAGTTATTAATGAATAAAATATAAACAGCCCAAATCTCCAAAAATAAAGAACAAAGAAAAGCCACATAAAGTTTCATTAAAAACTTCACAGGGATAGAAAACATTGAGCATAAGTTAGATAATCAGTCGGTTTTTCATTATCATCGCGGTTTGCTTTTCAAAATGTAAAAAGTAACACTGAAATAATAAAAAAAAAGAATACATTTACGCATGTCAAGTATGCTTGTTTTCACCTCTTGCTTTCCTATTACATAATGGCTGGCTGAAAAGAGGGACCAGTGAAAGCATAACGAGGAAGTAAATAGACGTAGTGTTTAGAAAAGCAAAAAAATAAAGGCACTCATGGGCTGCCTAATGTATTGCCCGCGAAAAAACAAAACAAAAACACTTATATATGTATACAGTATAAAAATCTCTCAGATATCTTGGACATAACATGCTTAACATGTACAATGCAAATCAGAATATAGTTGGAGTGTTAATTACATAACAGAGGACGCAATCATGCATTTGTACTGATCAAGGAAAAATATGTAGTTTTCTGATGCAAGGATAAAAGACATAACCCAAGATGCATATGGCAAAAGAGTTCTCACATTTGATGTGATGTGGCTCTTCTTTTGAACATATGGTACCTTAATTTAACATAACAGGTTTTTATAATATGCATCTCCCTGCTATGAGAGGGACAGTACAATCCTGATATTATGGGTACTTCATATTTTGGTTACTTAGGCATAAAATTGGCATTAGCTATTGTATCATTGCACCGTTTTTTTCTTCTTTTAAACAAATCTCAGGCAAACTTGACCAATCTGACTTTTGTTATCAGGAACAATCCAAAGAAAACGCACAGTGAAAGACAATGGCAAGATGCTTTAAATTCTAACAGCTGTTGTTGCATAGATATTTGCTAATTGTTTTGATGTAATCGTCTATGATGTTGTTTTAATAGTGTGAAATGAAGTGAGCAAAAAGATGCATGAAATGTGGGAGTGGTTAGATGAAAACTGATTTTACTGTACATTCACTGCATCCAATGACCGTTGCCACCACCACTTCCTGTTTAATGGCTGTAGAAAAGAGGTTTTAAAAGAAGTGTTGTACTGTGAACACTCCAGAGAACACGAAGGGGACTGATGGACATACATGCACAAACACATGTCATTAATCAATGATTGCATGTAAGTATATTGGCGATAGTGAGAAGGTGGCTTTTAAAAATGTTCAACAGCACTTCCACAAAGCGTTTTTTTTTTCTTTTTTCTTTAGCAAAGGGCTACAGTGGCATAGAGCACTTTGGTGAGTGGTGAATTTTAAGGCAATACTGTGAAACCAGTGTTTGCGGGGTTGTCCAGCAGGGCTGTTTCATTTGTCTTGCATCTTCTCTAGGATGGGCACGATCATGTCGAATTTGGGCCTCTTGGCAGGATCCTCGTTCATGCAGATTTTCATTAGCTTGCAGATGTGGGGGGAAATGCCCGGCGGGATGGTGGGCCGTAGTCCCTCTAGTGCCACCTAATGAAGAGAGAAGGAATAACCAGTGTCAGAAATGATTTTTTTCCCCAAGGAATTAGTATGTTTTTTATCTGATTAAATTTGGAGAAATTTTGCATTACAAAATTTGCTCACTAATGGATCCCCTGCAGAGAATGGGTGCCGTCAGAATGAGAGACCAAACAGCTGATAAAAATGTCAATCTACAAGTAATCCACATAAATCCAGTCCATCAGTTCATGTCTTACAAACTGAAAACCTCCATGTTTAAAAAAATAAATAAAATAAATAATTTCTATGTAATTTATTTTCAAGATAGTCCATAAACAATAAAAAAAGCTTCTTCCATTAAAAATAGTCCACCCACTGTTGTTATAACACGTCAAAATGCACACATTTGTTGACCTTTGTTTAGAAATGTTTGTTTTCACTTCTAGATAGGGTCTGATCTAATTCTCTCCTGATTCAGGCGAGACAACTTTTTCACTGGAAAAAACAATATTATTGACACATTTGAAGTGAAAAACGTCTCGGTGATGATTTTGTTTCTTACAAACATGAAGCTTTTCACTTCAGAAGTCATTAAGTGATGGACTGGAGGATAAGTGTGATGTTTTTATCAGCTGTTTGGTCTCTTATTCTGACGGCACCCATTCACTGATGAGGATCCACTTGTGAGCAAGTGATATAATGCTAAATTTCTCCAAGTCTGTTCCAATAAAGAAACAAACTCATCTACATCTTGGAAGGGTCGAGGGTTAATACGTTTTCAGGAAATTTGAATTTTTGGTGAACCATAACTTTAAAGGTCAGAATTTGTCCCCTTAAAGCGATTTCCTGGTGCATATTAACCTTTGTCAAATATTTTAACCAACCAATCAATCACTCAGTCAATCAGAACAGCAGTGAGAGGCTGAAATATAATACCAAAAATTGTCAATTATTGCTTTTAATATTGTTATGATTATAAGTGATGTTGGTTAAAAGAATTCATTACATGCAAAGAATGTTCCCTCTGGCTGCAGTGCTCAATGAGGTACTTGCAAGTTCATGTGAGTTCAGCGCACTCACAAGAATGGCAATAGTTGTATTATTTTTAGTTTAACTGTGCAGAGGCAATTTTTTCACCATATATTGCATTTGGCGGCATTTTTACCACAAGCACCCCTAAATTATTGTTTCTTTTTGGGTTCAGCTCTTGCTTTCCTAAGTCATTGAATCATCTCACCTTCATGCCAATTTCCATGTTTGATAGGTCAGCGAAGGGCACCTCTCTGGTGACAAGCTCCCAGAGCAACACTGCAAAACTCCACATGTCTGCAGAGCGCCGGTTAATCTCCTCTGGCTTCTTCTGCAGGGCTGAGAAGAGATAAGACATCAGTGAATCAAAATGTCCTATTTAAGGTATGGTCACATCTACCAATTTTCTGCAAATTTCTCTAGGTAAAATCCAGTCATTTCAAAAGGAATTCACGCAACTGTGAATTTGGCATAAAATGCAGATTTCACAATGGGTTCACACTGGTCATGCAGGTTTCCTGCACTGCTACACTACTGATAATAGACATGGAAACCTTCTTGCATTTGTAGAAATTTCACTAAAGTGACCATATCTTAGACAAATAAAGTGGAAACAATAAAATCATCTTGAGAAGTTTGAAATGAAGAACTCAGTGAATGAAGGAAAGGAACAGTACCTTCAGGTGCCACCCATGCGGGAGAGTACATCCTGCCGGGACACTGAAAGGAGAACTTAACATCTGCCATGCTTATCCTGGCCGTCATGTCTTCATCAATCTGATGTCAATGAATCAATGAGAACAGATTCATAAGGATGTGTGAGCATGAAACAGACAGCTGATTGTGTGTAATGTGACCAGTATAGCTATTAGTAGTTTGAGAAGTTGTTTTGTTGAGGCTTGGCTTTACTATTTTGCTATAAACTGATATCTACTGACATTCCATAAGGCCATTACAGACCATTCATGTTTCTTACTCCAAAATCTTTGATAAAAGCACTGAGAAATCCACTACCAAAAAATGTATTTTCACTGCATTACTGCACAATGTGAAACTCTGAACTTGTGGTGGGATGCACAGAAACTTCACAGAGAACTGAGACTATTTATAACAGTTCCTGTTCACAGTGGTCTATCTAATGAGACTACATTTATGGAGTGCATTTTCACTGAATCAGTTCGCCATACCATGACAGCAAATAAACAAACACTGAGAGTGTATTTCACATCCACCAGTTAACCCTGAGTATCTAAATTCTGTGGAAATGAATCTAGAGCTCAGCTTGTAACTACACATCTTAATGTTCTCTTGTAAAACAGGAATAGACACTCTGGAAAAACCCAAAGTTGTAGAATTTAAGATTAACAGGAAATGTCTGCTTTAGGTTCCTCACCATGACACTCTTGCTGTTGAGATAATGCCGAGGGATCATGGGCTCCAGTGTGTGCAGGAAAGCCATTCCACACGCTATATCCAAAGCAAACTTCACCGCTTGCGTCTGATCCACAACAAAATCTAGATGGACAAGAGAATGATAAAGATACAGGTGAAGGATTGACTGGGTTTAACTCAAATTTAAGAATAAAAGGCATCCTCATTTATGTCATTTCCCAAATTTAAGGAGCAATTAAGCGTATTTCTAATTTTATTAAACATATAATAACATTCAAATGAAGTAGACAAACACCAAATGGTCTGTGTGAGACAGTAACGTGTGTGTATTACTCACTGGTTCCCTCGTGAAGCACATTGTAGAGGGAGCCATAGGGCATCCAGTGTGTAATTATGATTGGATGAGGGGCGGGTGGAGACTGACACGCCCCCAACATGGGCAACACGTTTGGGTGGGAGAAGATTCTACAAAAGGGGAAATACCAAGGTGGGAAGAGACACATGAACAGACAGAACAGACCACTAACACGATGGAGATGTTTTTACAGATAAAAAAAACTGAATGATCCGGTTGCAGAGGATTTTCAGTCAATGGTGACTAAAATTGTGTATTGTCACACAAATATATCATATGACTTCAGAAGACTGAATATAGCTCAAGTCATATGGATTTATTTTATGATGCTTTTATGTCCTTTTTGAAGCTTGAAAGTGTCCGTTCATGTGTGACTAGATCTCTCTTAAAATTGCTCCTTTTGTTCCACAGAAGATAGTTACCCATACAGATTTGGAACAGTGTTATTTTAGTATCAGTGTAATTAAACAAAACTACTATTATCGTTTTTATTACTATTTTTAATTAATTTTCATCTTTATATTTAAGTTAACTTTAGTGATTAAGTTTTAGAAGAATGTAACAATATAGATGAATTATTGATGCATGCTCACCATTTCTTGACAGTAATACTAATATTGTAGTCCCACAAGGGTTGATTCTTGGACCAATTTTGTTTAGTCTATATATTAATGATCTGCCCTCAGTTTGTCCAGAGGTCCAGCTTCAGATGTATGAAAATGATACAGTTGTTTATACTTATGCTAAGACAAAAGAACAAGCTGCCATCAAACTTACTGCTGCACTAAACAAAGCTTCAGATTGGCTTTGTCACTCTCGCCTTACTCTTAATGTGAGTAAAACTGTGGGAATGTATTTTTCGATTAAGAGAGTTGATGAGCGTTATAAATATTGTCGTTTTTTTTTTTTTATATTTATGATTATGGAAAAAGTTTGATAATCTTCAGGAATATTAGGTACCAATTACCTATACCTGTGCACTTTATGCATACAATAATTCTCCCACATTTATCACACTACAGATCTGTCCCAAATAGTGTTGTCAAAAGACCCGGTACTTCGGTATCATGTCGGTGCTAAAAAAAAAGAAAATGTCATGGTACCAGGTCTCTTTAAGTACTGGTGTTACCGAGTACCTGGTCAGCCCGGTTCTTGACGCATAGAGCACTATGATTTCCGCGAAGCAGAAAATGCGGAAACATGAAAATGAAACTTACATTTTAATATGGACAGTCACGGAATTTGTCAAAGTTAATCAAATCAAATCTCCATATGGATTGGTATCTGTAGATGTTAGCTGAAAAGTTTGTTGAAATAAGATTCCTGTGTGTTCTGCGCGTCTCTGTGTGAATGAATGAATGGCAGAGACGTGCGGGTTTGTTTACTACATCATCTGCTGTCTCAATGAGGACATAAATACATAAACAACATCAGCAGAACTGTTCTGAGTCACTTCACAAGTATTTTACGGTTTCATTTGAGTAAAACCAGTGTCAATTTAAAGGTATTCACGGTAGCCCGTCAAAATAAAAGTTCATTTTTACATAAAGGTATTGTGCTAGAAATATTACTGTTATTTAGTAGAATGTATGTGATACTGCTACTATGGTTGAAAAAAATTCTAAAACTTTATTTTTTAAAGAAATAAATCACACAATATTTCTTCCATGTGTCCATGTGTTTAAATTTCATAAATTAAAAGACAAATTAAATTTGGGTGAAACTTGTTTACTGTTTTTTATAATTATATCAGTTGTAGAAAAACTTTAAACACAATTGTAAATAAGTATAAAGAATGGCATTGGTTTTATTTTTAGTGATAAAAAGTTTTTTTTTTTTTTAATTAGCATATTTTTGTGTTTTGCTTTGGTACTGAAATTGGTACCAAGAACCATGGATTTTTACTGGTATCGATACTGAATACTGAAATTTTAGTACCGTGACAACACTAGTCCCAAAAAACTATAACCACGTTAAAAACATTAGATAGTGTTTATAAAAAAGCTGTGAAAATGCATGTTCCCTGGTAAATAAATGAACTAAATAAAACTATTTAACTAATAATAACCCTGATTTGGAACGATGTGAGGTAAATACATGATAACTGCATTTATTTTTTAGCAAACGGTCCCTTTAATCTGTGTATTCTGGGCACACTGGACTGGAGGTTCATCACCTTAGTTTAGGGTACTCCTCATTAAAGTCACGGCTCTTTCTTGTAGTCCAATCCCGCACATGAAGCATCTTGACCACAATCTCTGTGCCCTGCCAGCGGCCTTTCCACAGCTGTCAGAGAGAGAGCAGAGACATCAGTGCTTCCGTAAACACTCTGAGACATGGGTAGCTATTGTGGTTTGGTAAATGAGCTCACCTCTCCAGAGTGGTTCTCGTTGATCTTGGTCAGCATGGAGAGCTGTTTATAATCTATTCCAGCTTGTTTGTTTAGTGTGCCATTACCTGAAGGCATCATGGGAAAATATACAACAATCAAACCTCAGTTCTGGATAATTCATATCAATCTACAGTTACGCTGAATGACAATGAAATGCTTGTTCGCCAAAGCATCTACATTATAAATGTAAATGAGAATCAGATGTTCTGAGGGTCCTTACGTGGGCGCGTTCGAGTAGTTCCCTTCCAGAAATTGTCCTTGAAAGGAACTTTGGTCAGGCTTTGTCCCTGTTTCTCCGCCAGCTCTGATTCATAAACAAAACAGAATTATTAGGGCTGATGGAACACATAACAGAAACAGACCTTTGAGGCTTCACAATGTTAGCAAACAGCCTTTCCAACAAATCTTCTGCTGACGTCACATTTGCAACATTATTAAAGTAGAGAGTTTACCTTTCAGATTTGCAGCAAGCTGTGGTTTGGCCTTGTCCAGTGGAGTTTCTCCATACTTGTTGGAGATGCTCACCAGAGCACCATTATTGACCAGATCCTGGAGAGAATATGAACAATAACATATTTAGTGTGAATACAATTTTTTGGATTTATGCACATCTCTGTATTTCAATCCGCCTATTTTTATGCACATTTTGGAAAATCGCTTAAAAAAAAACACTGGATGGAAATACAGAGATATGCATAAATCCTAAAAATGTACATTAAAAACATCTGTGCATAACAGAGTAGGATAAATTTTTTATCCAATAAGAAAAAATTTGACTTTGCACGATTTTTTAATCTAATATGTGTATTTTATTTTGTTATTTCAGCAATTTGAATAGTTTTATTCTTAGTTAACTATGACAACAGTTACCTATGCAATAAAAAAAAAAAAGTAAAAAAAAAAAATGGAACAACGGAACTTGAAAAATTATGTAAATGAAAATGACACGGAAATGATTCAAAAGACTTGTGCTATATTGCAAGTCTTCTGAAAATTTGCTAAAGATTTATATGACAAACAGACCAAAATTCAATCTTTTGTTTACAGTCAAGGCATTTGGTAAAATATATCTGCTGCACAGAAGAGAGAAAATCCATTTCTGTATTTTCCCCACAGAACACTCTCATATAGATTCAGAAGACTTTAGGATAATGTACTGCACGAGTACCATGTGAACCACTTTTATGATATGTTATGGTGTTTGGAAGCTCTAGTCCCCATTCATTATATCATTAACTGCATGGAAAACAGCATTCACACAATCCAGAGTTTCTCATGTTCCCAGCAGAGGGCGCTTCAAACTAACCTCTGCCACCAGGCCATGGGCCCAGAAGCAGGCATAATGGAGAGGGGTGTTGCCATGCTCGTTTGCCGCATTGGTATCTGCTTTACACTGGATCAGCTAGAAAACACAAATCACAACATTAATTAGTATCCAAAAGAGCAAACACAAAATCATCCATTCAAAAACTTTTTTTTTTTTTTTTTATTAAAAGGTATAAAATAGACATTGTCAGTTCCTTACTCCTTCTTGAGAGTTTGTGTGTGTTAGTATTTATGACTGCTGTTTGCAGCTGTGTGTTTGTTTACACCTTTCTGTGACCGTTGTGGTCACTGTGGTTGTTCAGGTGCAGTTGTGTGTGTTTGTGAGCGTTTATCCGCTATGATCTGTTCACACCTTGGCCAGAATGTCACGGTGGCCGTGACTCGCAGCCAGGTGCAGAGGTGTGTCGTCACCGCGGTTCATCACATTGATGCGCGCCCCTCTCATGATAAGCATGTCCACGACCCCCGAACGACCCTCACGGCACGCCCAGTGCAACGGACTGAACCCATGATCATCCCTGCAAGAAACAAACACACGCCAGCATATTTAAAGACAGTCATAATTATCACATACATACTTAGTTAAAAAAAATAGACTGGCTTCAAACAAGATGGAAATTTCATACGCAATTCAACTGTATTAAATACTAAATTTAGGCATGAATATTTTTATAGTGCATACTTAGAAATAATGACCAACGCCTGAATTCCCCTTTTAGGTGGCTCTTACATACATATTTTTGTATGTATTTGGCCGTTTACGTGCAATAAGGCACACACTCTCAGATGCGTCTTTATTTGCGCGCGCTTTGGGTGCGAGGCGGCTCACAGAAAGGGTCTCACAGTCACAAGAGAATGCAAGTACTGAATTGAGCACTTGAATGTTTACAATTGTAAAACTCAAAAGCATGTGCAAATGATACATTCCATCATCTGTCGCAAGAATTTCCCGCATTACAATCCCAGCTATCCTGTGCCAAAATTCAAGCCCCCATGACAGGAGCTAGGGTTTTTTTTTTGTTGGACTGTCTCTTTAAATCAAGGCAAATTTTTTGACGCAGTGGTTGGCGGTAAACTATCTCTAGTCAGGCTAGTGATCCCGCTCTCAGCTGTCTGTCTCCAGCCAGTTAAATATAAACAGCCGTTAACTGGTCCTTTCCTCCAGATTATGTATACCTCCTCTACCCCCCACAGTTTTAGTCGGAGATCTGAGATCTGAGAAAGTTAGAATAACAACAGTGAGATCAGATCAGAGCCTGTGCATTAGTGCTGCTACTGAGAGCACATGTGAATGAACCACATGGGGGTTTTACTATTAAACCACTGAACGCAACTGCTGAGAGTGTTATAAATAAACGAAGGTAATGTCTGCAGCTGGTGCTCATGCTCATCCCCAAAGCAATTACTTGTAAGCTTTTGTCTTCAATAATGAAGTGTTTGTTGAAGGGCTGGGTGTGTGCAGTAAAGTAGGAAGTCTATGGGTAAATAATAAGGCCAGTGGTGTGGCTAAACTTAGGCTAGCTGCTGAAACTACTCACAAGGTCCTGCCAGAACAGACCAGACCACCCACCCACCCACACACACACACACACGGTCAAATGGTGGCTTGGTCACAACTGAAGGGGTTAAAGACAAAAACAACAAACCAAATATTAAGACAAATAAACAGGAAGTCCTCCCCCTTCCCAAAAATATGAAAAATTAAACAATGAGTCCTGAGCCTCCCAATGGAAATTCCGGAATGTTCTTTATTTTTTACTAAACTTCACATTGCAAGGAAGGAAGATGGAGAAAAACAAAAGAATGCAAGCAAGGCAATGAGAGTGATGAACAAATTAGGAAGGAAAGCAGCAAAGAAAACAAATATAAAAGGAAGAAACCAGGAAATACAGGAAACTAGAAAGGAAAAGGGGGAAAAAATTAAAAAATGAAGAAAGTGGGAAAAAAATGTGGAAGAAACACAGCTAGTAAGAAAAAATTTAAGCAGGAAAGAAAGGTGGAAAGAAAAATAATAAAAGGACAAATTAAAAAGACAGGAATAAAGTTGTAAAATAATCTTAAAAGGAATAGGGAAAACACTGAAAAAGGAAGAGAGCGAAAAGGAAGGGAAAGAAAGTGTAGAAAAGGAAAATGGATGGAACGAAGTGGAAAGGAAATCATTAAGCATGTACAGAAAGAAGAAAGAAAGAAAGCTGGAACAGGGAGAAACAGGAAAAAGGAAGATTGCAGGAAAGAACAAGGAAACAGTAAGTAAAGAATGAAAGAATAAAGTTATAGTATGAAGAAACTGGGAAAGACAAGAAGATAGTTAGAAGGTAAGCTAGAAGTATAAGCTAAAAGGTCAGAGAAAATATGGGGGAAAAATAAGTGGGAAAGCAAGCGAGCAAGAAAGAAAGATGAACAGAAAAAAGGAAAGAAAAGAAAGTACATGAGAAACAAAGAAAGAAAGAAGGAATAGCATAAAGTAGAAACCCAGAAAAACTGGAGAAATGTTGGGAAGAAAGGAAGCTAAAAGAGTGCAAGACAATAGGAAATTAACAAGAATAAAAGCAAATATGCAAGTGGGGAAAAAATGAAAAGGAAAGCAGGACAATGAAGAAAGGAGAGCTATCTGTGGTAACTCTTATTACATCACTCAACAGTGCTCCGACACACAAATGAAGCAGCAGAGGGGTGGACTGCGGAAACCAGAGCGGGAAACACAGGAAATAATATTCCACGCTCTCTCTTCCACCGCTAGCGGCTCCCACCCTTCGCCTGTGTGAGTGAGAGAGTGCTCCGGACAATTCAGATCCAGTTAGTTTCTTTCTCTTGTCCTTGTAAGGACGTGAAGCACACGCTGTAAACCAGCACACACACACACAGAGACACAGCGCACACACACAGAAAGGAATGTTTACGCCAACATACTTATAAATGTACAAAGACAGACTATGTAAACAGAGTCACAGCTGAAAGATTACGTCTTTGAGCCTGAGGTTATACGATCAAACAGTCAAAAGCTCACTTATTAAAAGAGCTTGCTCTGACCAAAAAGCGTTCTGGGGTTGCATTCGGCGATGATTTAAAAGTACAACACCACATCTTAGTTCAGGTTTCTACCTTTCAGCAACAATCTGGTTGAGTGAAAGCTCATACTGAATTAGAATATAAACCGCACATCAGTGAAGCGCCACAGTCTAAAAACACATCTAACAGGGGAGTGAAGTGGGCCAGACTGACGTATATGTTACAGGAAATGTAGTTGGAAAGGATCAAATAATATTGTTGGTACCTTCTGATTTAAACCAGACATCAAAAAGGATGTACGAGTGTTCTATTTTTAGAATGTGCAGCTAAAAGCAAGAAGTTAAAATACAGGAAGTATTTTAGTAGTAAATAACTCACTCTAAACACTGTAAATGCTTCTGATTGGCCTGAGTTTCAGTAGTTTCAGTGTCTGTTTTAAAACCACCGAGACAAACACAGCTGTAATTTTGTTTGATTCAGGCTTCTGTTCTTCTATCATTAGCTGCTCGGAGTTCTGGCCAGACATCAAGAATGAAAAACAGCCACAAAATGTGTCAGTTCCTCTTTGAGTCACAATCTGCGAGCAGACTTAGTCAACTTAAATGACATTCATTACTAGAGAATCACAAATTCAAAATGTGGGTGCCGATATGGATATTCAATATGCAAAACAACTTAGGCCATCCTTAAAAATATTCTTGTTAGCCGTAACCCGACCGACCCTGTCAATTTTTATTTTTTTTGCTTTTAGTCCGACTGACTTGCCAGTTGTAAATTTGCTTTAAGACCGACCAATTTTTTTTTACTCTTCAAACAACTAATACAAAAGCAATAAAATAATATGAATTATATTTTAGTAAGTACCGTAAATATATAAATACCCTAGGCCTAAGGCTAAACGAAGGCCACGTTCTTTCTTTAAAAAAAACCTGTGACGTCATCTATGTTTGCACTATACATACAGTCAGCATCTAGTCATAGTTGGGGGTGTGGTGAGGGCGGAGTCGGCATGGGGGAAAACACAGCGAACATCGTGTGTATTCGAATTTCAAAAATGCACATATTGCGCACTTGTAGTCTCTTTTAACTTTAACATTCATATACACTAGTCCATATCGATATTTCATTGTACAGCCCTACTTTTGATCTATTCATTCAAAAATAGCCAAATTCTGTGACACGTATCACGTAGACTACACCTCTTAGCAGACACGTTTTCATGCGAGTTAAGGTTCGACACTAGGCTACATAGTTTTGCTTAAGGTAGAATGATAAAGCTAATTATATATGCATGCCAGGTTCTGAAACAACCTTACACAGTTTTGATAACGTTAATAATGAACACAATGTAAACGTAGCCTGCCTGTGGTGAAATGCCGATTGCACACATACACATGCTTAGTCTTGGGATTCCATAACTTCCCTTGAACATCTTCACAACTTATTGCTTGTAGCCATTTTGTCCTCCTTTCCTGTTTTGTATGTTTATTAGGAAGGATGTAGAACTTCAATTCATATTTGCTAGTTTTTTGGCGGTACAGAAATGACACAGCAACTCTTCGGCATGATTGTCCCGTGTATTTCAATTAGCGCCAAGGCATTGTTTTCCCCCAAGGGCTAAATTCACATCACACATCGCGTTCCCGGGGGCGTTCCCAGACCAACCGTCTGTATGTATTTGTTAATGGATGTCATACTATGCCCTGTGCATTCGCTTCATCTCATACTCTCATTCACTGTCAGAGTAGTGATGGGATGTTCGGTTCTTTTACGTGAACCGGTTCTTTTATCATCTTCATCTTCTACTCAACTCAATTTGTGAATGTGTCATCGTTAACTATAAATACAGTACAGATATTTCATAAATCATCCCTTATTCTTATTAAACAGAGTCTTTAGAGTTTTAATTATTGTCCAAATTCCCTGAAAACCCCTTTGGCCTATATAATCTAACATAATCTACAATTTAACAAATATAGAGATTAGTTACATTCATCTTCTTATTCATCTGTCACGTGATTAAGCAACGATTCGACCCGAAAGACTCATGAGATGAACTAATCAATTCTCTTTCCGGCTCGGACTGAATGGTTTATCGTATGTTGCTGTCACGTGATTAAGGAATGACTTGAACCCAAAGACTTGTCAGACAAGAGGTGAGGTAAGCTAATCACAGACTGAAGACCCAGGTAAACAATGAATTCATCTTTTCTGTATCTTATAGCATTTAAGTTTTGTATTGTTTGTAGTGTGATCAACGTTTGCGTAAGTACTAAATGTGTTGGGGAAATAACACATAACATTTTAATTACATTATGCTAAAATGAACCAAATGAACTAAATGACTAGATAAAAGATTAGTTAATTTTGCTGAACGAGTCGGTAAAATGATCCAAACTTCCCATCACTATGTCAGAGTCAACGGTTTGCGATTGGTGATGTTGGCTGCGGCTGCAGTAAACAAAATGTTTGTGGTCACTGTTTAAAGTCATAAGGGTTCGGGCACCATTATACATCGAAAAAAAATTCATTAAAACAGCTCGACACTTTAACCTGGCACGAAGTTCTGGAGAAACTGTGCCCAGATCTTTTCCCCTCCCTTCTCCCATCTATTGTAACCGTGAAAGTGTTGGCTGTCACTTTATGTTCGAAAATCTATTGCACGAATCGATTGGACCAACCAACACAAGTTTTGAAATTGAAAATAGGAAATTGATTTTAACGACCTTCTCTTGGAGGGCATCCAGTTTTTTTTATTTTATTTGGAACACCCGTCACACAGCAACTGCAGCTTCGGACACACACGCATAACAGCAAATAATACTTCTGCACTATGTTTCTCTTTTTGCAACAGAAATGTAAATTCTGCCAGTATTCTGATAGTCTCATGCATACAGATACAGATTCGGGCTAGAATCGCCAATGCGATTTTTTTATGTTGTTGTTGAAATTTCTAATCGTAAACACAGCCATTTTGAACATGCAGTAAATGTTTTGCATTATGGTAGTCCACTCTGCCTATTGTTTTTCGAGAATGTTGCACTCCTGTTTGTCATTGTGCACGAAACTTCATGCCAATAAATCATCAGAAATATTGGTCTTTACCAATATATTGAATCTTTACATGTGTCCTGCCTGTTGTCCGTGGATTTAGCTATATTTGGTGTTATTTGCCGCATAAAATGTATTTAGACTTGCAAAATCGATTTTACAATCGATTCAATGAACACTTGTCTCTCAAATCAAACAGAATTTTTTTCACAAAAGTGACAACCCAAGGAAGCAAATTAAACGGTCTCTCATTTGTAGGTTGCATCGACACCTAGCGGTGGATACAAGTAAAAATGTATTACAGTACCACATTGTTTTTCTTCTCACGTGAAATTAATGCAATAAACATGTTTTTTTACAAAGATTTAAATTTGTTTGTGGTCAATATAGCCTGCATCAAAATTTGTTTTGCAATTATGCACCTAAAGGCACGGGTTGAAGACCCAGTCAGTGATGTCACGATATGCTAATTTGTTTCAATTCATACCTACGTAATCGTTACATTGACACTTGAAAAAAAATAAAAATAAATTATATATATATAGACCGACCTACTGACCTCTTATTTTATTTTTTTACTGTTACTGCAAACCAATATATTTTTAAGGATGGCCTGATGAGATAAAGCACAGTATTATACACTGCACACAAGCAACATCCAATAAAATGTTAACTTGCAAGAGTACAGAACTGCACATGGAAAGTCTTTGAACACTTTTACTTTTAACAATAATGTTCTTTAACCATTTCAATCAATTATTATCTGTTGTAATAACTTCTCCTTTGAAATGACCTTCCTGTTCCACTGAACAATATGTTCTATGTTTCATTTGAATTTAACATAGTATGTTGTATTATTAACTTAAAGTTGAAGGTATGTGAATATAGCAATAAATGTAATTTTTCAAAAATATTTGCATTTTGCATATTAAAGATTTACCAACATGAAAGAAACATGCGCTGTGTGGAGAGATTTTTATAAACTTTTCCAACATTTTTCTTCTAAAGACATTTCTTGTGGTTTTATTATCATAATAGTGCTGTCTTTGTTAGTGGTGATGAAATGTCAGTTTGCTAAAACCTTGCTAAATGTCTTAACAGCTTTTTTGATATTGCTTAACATTTCCCTTCAGTGGAACAGGAAGCTTATTTTGGTGGTAAAGTTTTTTGTTTTAATGACACATTGCATAATAATAAAAAAAAAAAAAAAAAAATCACTTATGCATTAAAAACATAGTTCACCCCAAAATGAAAATTTCATCATAATTTACTTAGCCCCATGTTGTTTTAAATCTGTATGAATTTATTGAATAGATGTTATGAAGAATGTTGGTAACCAAACAGTTGCTGACTGAAACTCATACAGGTTTGGAACAACTTGAAAGTCTATGAATAATGACAGAATTTAAATTTTTGAGTGAACCATCCCTTAAAGAAAATAAATAAGTCCAAGTCTATTTTAATTTCAAATTCAAGACTTGAACAACAGATTCAAAAACAACAAGTTCAGCAAGTTCAGGCATAATGGCCAAATGTTCAAGAATTTCCATACATGTTTAAAATATTATACATTTAGAGATAAGGAGATAAAATATAAGATAAGACAAGTCAAGTTTACAGACTGACATGCTGTAATGTGAAGCATAAACAACGCCCAAGTATGTCTGCTATTTCCTGTCTCCTCCTACAAACACACAAGGTCGTGACATCTCAAGCCATGCTGAAACTCCTCATGGCCCTTCAGAAGAACTCAATGCTTTGAAAGCCACTTTCAAAGCATCCAAATCATTTTATTAGGCATTCCTCAATAGGCAATAGTGAAAGGCGAATCCCTTAGCTAGAGTTTTTCTATTTCTGGAAAAGGAAAAACACTTTGAGACGGTTAAGCGGGGAGGGAGAGAGAGAGAAGTGACACAGAGAGGACTGGTATGGCTCAAGTCAGCATGCTTTGGTTGGTGAGCTCATCGTATGGAAACTATTCAGCCCAACCATTTCGTTTTAGCCCAGACTGTTCTCTTCTCCCCCTCTTCTGAGTCACTATTTAGACATGGACTCCATCTCACACTGACTTGAATGGCAGATCTGTAGAGGGTCAACTGTTGTTTAGAGTAGGGGATGCTAACATAAATAAAAATGAAGGGTATTGTTTGAATTTGAGGTTTTGTGCTAGTTGAGTTGGCGGTTTCCCCTCCTCTTACTGGCAGTTTCTCTTGTAAGACCAACATTTCCTTTGTCACATAATTTCAAAGTCACAACTTCAGCCATGTGTAGAGCACAGGAAATGCCTTGATAGTGATCTACATCAGATGCTTCAACACTTTATCTAAGCTGGCCGCTGCCTGCAATCTGCTGATTCTGTACTCAACCATTCATCTCAGACCCGTTGCTTTCTGCTCATAAATCTTGTGGCTGACAGCAAGAGAACGGGTCCAGATCAGATTCCTTACAAGCTCTTGGAGATCTACCTGGACGTTTTCTTCTCTTTTGTGCTTCCCAGCTGTTCTGGGATGTATTAGTGTAGAAAGGCGGGCCGAGGCTGTTTGTGAGAGGGAGCTTGGCAGAGGTGGAGGTATTTGAAGAGGGCTTTACACCATATAGGGCTAGAACTAGAACTCTGGTCTTCGATGTGTGGAATGTTTTCTGTTTAGTTTGTAAGAAACAGCTGGGATATTTCAGGTCTTATTCCTTACAACCTAGTCTAACAACATTCAATTTCACAGAAGGGCTGCAAAATATGGAAGCCAAAAGGAAAATTCTATAATATTTATCATTTCTATACTATTTTGTCTTAAAAAGTAGAATCTAAAGTATTGGGTTTTATTTTAAAAGCTAAACTCAATTTTAAATATTCATATAAAACAAAACAAAAAACTAAATGTTTTAAAAAGTGAATTTAGGCATCTTATTATAATGTACAGTATGAAAAATTAATATTGACACTGAGATTTGCTAATGGTTCAATTTAAGAGTGCATTTGCTTTTATTAAATTATTAGTGCTTTAAAAAAATAAAAAACTTTAAATGAGTGTAAGATTAGTAAGAAAATAGGGGAATTTGGCATGCACACACAAATATCCATTATCGAAAATACTGATAAAAAATAATACAAATATAAAATCTCTAATATTGGCTGAAAACTGATATGGTAGCCACATATCCAATTAATTTACATATCTGATGCAACAATAATGCAATCATTGAATTGAACACATTAGCATCCTATTTAAAGTCATTTTAATTAAGAAATACACTTAGCATTTCACTTACATATTAGCAATATGTGGGCATGTTTTCTTTGGGTAAAATAACTTTTTTTTTTTTTTTTACCAAAAACATTAACTAGTAGAACTGTAGAATTATACAAGAATAATAATTTAATACTAAATATTATTAATGCCTCAAAACCATCTGAAAAGCTGTGTATGCCATGACAAGCCAAATAAACAAATGAAATCCACAACACAGATAAAAGGTGATAAAATCTACCCTCATCATCTTTCACTGCTCCACTGTGCCCAGGGATCAGAAGACAGATAAAAGTGAGGGGTGAACAAAGACATAAGACCTAACAGAAGATCCTCACAAACAGGGCAGTTTCTCCACAATAATACATTTTGAATCTCTCAATGTTTTTGGGGGGCGTGGCCCCTACTGACAGCTGACATCTTCGAATGAGAAAATAAGAGAACTGCTACACCAAGCCTGTACAAAACCACAAAAAAGTAGTCTCTACAACCACACGGCAATCTAGCTAATTACAGCTCTGTCTGAATTCATATCATGACTCATTTGAACACTCCAAAACACACTCACCCCTGGTTTAGGTCGTTCTCTGTGTTGTCCAGCCAGAGGCGGACAGCTACCGCGTTGCCTTCACGGCACTGAGTGAAGATGTCATCCATCTCTGCACCCTCTCTCCTCTCACGCTACCCGAATCTTTCGTCCCCTGCCAGGAGCGTCCTGGGACAGGCGTCTGATGCTGCTGTACCCTAAAGACAACAGGCGAGGGTCTAACAGAACAGCCAGCCACGGGAAGGGTGCGATGGGACAGTCTCTTCTCCGCCACAGGGCAAGTGTCTGGTGTCTGTGCCGCACTGCAAAGAGACGAGCAGAAGGAAGCTCAGATGAACACTCACAGTTCAAGTCACTAGGGAACAAAGACTGAAATTTAAAATAACAAACAGTTTCAAGGAACAGTTGACCAGAAACGAAAAGTTCAATGACATGATGCTCAAAGTTGTGGGAGTTGTCATTTTTGGATGAGCTATTCCTTTAATTCACCTCACAGGTTTAAGCAATGGGTTCACATATTTGTTCATTAAAAATGCTGATGAATGGTGATGAATGCATGTGTAATCATACAAGCCTCTGCCTGTTATAACACACATATTTCTCCCTTCCTGTGTTGCTTTAATACTCTGAAATCACTCCAACTCATACATTAGTTAAGAGGTCTTTGCAAAGACCTGTCGTACTTATGAAAAATGACTTGTCTGTTTTAATAGAGAATTAAATAAAGGGCTGTGTTAAAAACAAAACGAAAAATCTTAAATACATGTGAACTGTTATGCATTCTGTATACTTTGTTGAGTGATTTTGTACAAAAACAGACCAAATACAGTTAGAAAGGGAAACAAATGTGTTCGCTTAGAGAAAATGACAGATAAATTAGATTAGAGAGACAAAAGCAGGGTGATATCGATTCAGTTACATATGCATTCAATCACTAAGACACTCGGAGGTAAACATGATAGTTAACACTCAAGAGAAAGAGGAAAAGAACTAGACAGTTTTTTTAACAGACGACAGGTAGATGTTGGACAGATTGGACAGACAAACAGCAAAATATGCAGAAAGAAATGCACAAAACGAGAGGCAGAAAGAAATGCACAAAACGAGAGACAGACAGGTATGCACGTGGACAGATTGAAACAGGCAAACAGTTAAAAAGGTATGTTTCGAAAGAGAGACAAATATGTTCAAATAGATAGATAGATAGATAGAGAGATACATAGATAGATATATGTTTAAATATACATGTATGTTCAAAGAGAAAGAGATGAATATTTTTACAAGACCACCTATAGAAAGCAAGACAGGCAGGTCAAGAGATAGATCGATATACAGAAGAGCAGAAAGATAGATGTGTTTCAATATAACCATAGACGTACGTTATGTACAAACAGAATCAGACGAGTGTTTGTTCAAGAAAACTGACAGAAAGCAAGACAGGCAGGTCAAGATAGATAGATAGATAGATAGATAGATAGATAGATAGATAGATAGATAGAGTAGGTGTTCAGAAACACAGAAAGGTATTTGCAGCAGACAGACATGTAACGTCATGTGTGTTCTCTCAGTAAGAGTGACACATTAGCCGCGCAGCTAACAGACACTGCAGTCAAAGAGTGACTAAAGACCGAACTGCAGGTGAACTAAAAGAAAGAAAACATGCGGTTTGAATTATAATTTGCTTAATCAAGCACAATGAAATTATTTTTTCACACCAGGCTTTATTCATGGCTATACAACAATATTTTTTTTAGTGTTGTGAGCTAGTTCGCTAATGCTGCTAGCAGTCATATAACGTTACTCCCACTGCCACTGAACTAACTGTTACACGATCAACACTCGATTAATGCTTCTCTCACACTCAATCGATCATAACTATCATTACCTGTGTATATGACCGCTTTTAGCTGGAGTGGATTAACGGTGATGACAGGGACAGTCCGGACCGACACTCTACCACCGTCCACACCCTACTAGTGCCCGTCTGAGATCTCCCCCCCGCCGGCAGACACACACTCAGTCACTCCCCGCTGATCACGCCGCTGCAGCGCCCCCCAGCTGGAGAGCGAGGATGAACAAGCGCCTCGGAGAACGATTTTCTCTCCTTCAGAATTATGACTGCCTGCCCTGAGGTTATGAATATGCCATGATATGAAATGGATATAGATTCACGGTCCTTTCCTTTCGCAGTTACATCAGTATTAGAGCCAAAGAAGGTCTGCTGCTCTAATACACATAACATGCAACAATTAACAACAATTACTACAATTAAAATAGCCTATTATTAGTTACTTGTGTCATCAATAATTTTATCAAAAAATAGGCATATATAAATTCAACTGATTCTGAAAAAAATACTTTTTTAATTGATTTAATATATTAATTATTTTAGAGTAGATGATTATATTTATTATGATAAGTTGGTTGTAAGGTAGTTTCTAGTAATTTGTAATCTCTTTATGCTGAAGTGATCATGAGGAATTAATGTCTAGAAGATTCTGACATAAGTGTGAAGACTGGAGGCAGAAATATCAACAATCTTCATAATTCTGATGATACATCCTTATTAGCAGAGCCGTAGAAGGAACCGAGATCTGAAACACCTTAAAGAGTTAGTTTACTGAAAAATGAAAATTATGTCATTAATGAATCTATGGAAGCATATGGGTAGCATTATTCAATTTGGGATGTAATATGCAAAATGACAATGCAATATGTAAAATGGCAATGCATTTCTGTATTTACATTTACATTTTCCAATACATTTTGTGCAACATTTGGTGCAAAATGAAACTGAAAATTAAATTATATAATTTTCATTTGCCATTTCCTACACCAGTTTTAATATGTAAAATGAATATTAATTTTAATGCTTTATAAGTTGCAAAATTAAAATGAAAATGTATTACGGAAATAATTAGATATGTGTAACACGTTCAAGCAAAAACTGTGGCAAAATGATAATTTAAATGCTATTTTTCTTAAATGCATTAACACTCACAGTCAAGACACTTACGATGGCATTTTCATTCAATGACCAGCAATGAATGTAGCAAAATTCAAAGTGCACATTGAAAATGCATTCCGAGCCAATCACATCTCAGCCCCCTCGAGCCACGTCAATAACTGCGTGAACAAGGCGGGGCTTACAGAAGGTCAAGAGACTCAAGTGAGAGAAAATCATAGACAGTAAAAGAAAATGGACAAGACAGTTGGCCCGTGTACGTTTTGATCATTTCGGTTTATGGCTTCAACATTTCATTCGCACTTGTGGGCGGAGCTGAACCGCTGCTTTCATCTGATTGGTCGAATCGCTCCGCCTTCAGCTCGGTCTTTTTATTGTTTCAGGCAGAATAAGAGTCAGTGCCAGTGAAGCACTGTAATGTCTGAAACCACCGCTCACTGCTAATTAGCGTAATATTTGAATCAGATGTAGCTGGGCACATAACTTGTGCTGCTGAGACCTGCAAGAGACCCCGTTAAATTATTGTGTGAATATTGTCCCACTGATGAATACAGTGCAAATAGTTCTGTCTCCTTGGATAACAGTGAAGTGGAAATAAATATTGTTAAATTTATGAAATAAAATTAAATAGGATTTTTTGGGAAGGTAAGTCTGGCCAGTTATACAAGCAACACGAGTCGGACGAGTCTGAAGATCTGAGCTGAATTGGGTGAAACATTTTAGTTCTAGCCTGTATCAATTACTCTCATAATAAATAATAATAATAATGTTAACTGTTTTTTCGGTATAAGTTGCATCAGTCCAAAAATACGTCATAACGAGGAAAAAAACATATAAGTCGCACTGGAGTATAAGTCGCATTTATTCAGGACCAAGAGAAAACATTACCGTCTACAGCCGCGAGAGGGCGCTCTGGGATAGGCTACAGGAGCACTTAGCAGCATGAGCACTGAGCAGCATAGAGCTAATTTTACTATTTTTATTTAGAAATGTAACTATATTAATTTTTACAATTATTTATTAATGTCACACACACACATACCTAGTGCCTTATGACTTAAAAGATGAGAGTGGTAAATGTTACAGATATGGAACTGTTCAGTCTATTATCGATTTTTATTTCCACTTCACTTTTATCCAAAGAGAGAGAACTATTTGCACTGTATTTATCAGTGGGACAATATTCATACAATACTACAACCTAGAAATAATTTGCAGGTCTCGACAGCACGAATTATGTGCCCAGCTACATCTGATTCAAATATTATGCTAATTAACAGTGAGCGTAGTTTCAGACATTTCAGTGCTTCACTCGCACTGACTCTTATTCTGCCTGAAAGAATGACAAGATCGAGCTGAAGGCTGTCAGATGAAAACCGATCCGATTCGACCAATCAGATGAAAGCAGCGTTTCAGCTCCGCCCACAAGTGCGAATGAAATATTGAAGCCATAAACCGAAATGATCAAAATGTACACGGGACAACTGTCTTGTCCATTTTCTCTCACTTGAGTCTCTAGACCTTCTGTAAGCCCCGCCTTGTTCACGCAGTGATTGACAGGGCGGGAGTGGGTGGACACGTGATCGGCTCGGAATGCATTTTCAATGTGCACATTGAATTTTGCTACATTCATTGCGGGTCATTGAATGAAAATGTAATCGTAAGTGTCTTGACTGTGAGTGTTAATGCATTTAAGAAAAATAGCATTTAAATTATCATTTTGCCACAGTTTTTGCTTGAACATGTTGGACATATCTAATCATTTCTGTAATACATTTTCATTTTAATTTTGCAACTTATAAAGCATTAAAATTAATATTCATTTTACATATTAAAACTGGTGTAGGAAATGGCAAATGAAAATTATGTATTTTCATTTTCATTTTGCACCAAACGTTGCACAAATGTATTGGAAAATGTAAATGTAAATACAGAAATGTATTGCCATTTTACATATTACATTGTCATTTTGCATATTACATCCCAAATTGAATAATGCTACCCATATGCTTCCATACGAATCACCCTCATGTCGTTCCAAACCCGTAAGACCTCAGTTTATCTTCGGAACACAGTTTAAGATATTTTAGATTTAGTCCGAGAGCTCTCAGTCCCTCCATTGAAACTGTTTGAAAGGTACACTGTCCTTTTCCAGAAAGGTAAGAAAAACATCATCAAGGTAGTCCATGTGACATCAGAGGGTCAGTTAGAATTTTTTGAAGCATCGAAAATACATTTTGGTCCAAAAATAGCATTGTCTTCTCTTCCCTATCGGTTGTGAGAGAGTTCAAAACAAAGCATTTTGTGATATCCGGTTAGCGAACAAATCATTTGATTTAACCGGATCTTTTTGAACCAGTTCACCAAATATTTTAATTGTTTTTTATTAGTGTACAATGTTTAACATTTAATATTGGATGTATCAAAGTTATGAGACACATGTGACATTTTTTTTGAAGTAGCCCAATAATTACTAATTTTCCTGGTAATTGGTTACTTTTATAATGATGTAACTCAGTTACTATTCGTGAGAAGTAAATAGTTACTTTTTTAGAACTTCCTCAACACTGGTCACTACTATTGCACTAGAAGGATGCTTCTGCCACCTTATGACAATAGATTTACACTTTGAATTAGGTAGTCTGTCATTAATGACGGTACCTCATTGGAAAAGGATGGCAAATTCCCTTTATTGAGCTTGCACTTTTTTGTATATCGTCATAAATATCATTAGACCCTTCATGTCTTTGTTCAAATAAATATTTTAAACACTGCAAAATACCACATACAGATTTAATCATGAATAAAGAAGTCAAATTGAAAAAAATGATCTTTCCATGATGCACGTTTATTAAAAGACACAGATCAAGATGGATTTTGGGGGCTCGTTCCTGCTCCCCCTTCAGACCATGTTTCAGGAAATGATGTGGTTGCTACACTGCTGGTATTCAGATTGTATTTTTCTACTGCACTCAAGACAGGACCTCCATCTTTTTTAGGTACACTAGAAGATGTTGAGATCTCTGGTGATGGTGCTACTAGTCCTTCTAAAGACTCATTTATAAAGGTTTGTGAATCGTTTTGTACTGTGGGCACATCTGTCAATGATTGTGTTTGTCCAAAAGCTAAGACATTTGTCTTTATATCTGATGGATTATTAGACACTGAAGGTATCTCTGGGCTCTCAAGCATTGGCGTTGTTGCTGTGATGGCAGTAGATGGATTTTCTAATGATAAAGCACCTCCTTGTGCTGCAGCTTCAGCTTCAGCTTTTGCCATTTCTGCAGCTTTGCTCTCCATCTCCTGCATTCGCTTTTGCACCATCGCAGGCATCAGCTGCACATATGTGCCCATCAAACGATGATTGGTCCTTATTAATTTGCCAGCACAACTGTCAGCACATCGCTCCTGGTAAAACAACGAAAACACTTTTTTTCAATGCATGCAATATTTAATGCTTCATTAACTGACTTCATGAATTCAAGACTTTCTGCTCTGATTTAAAAGTTTTTAAAGGCCTTAATTAAATTATTTAAAATTATTATGCTCTGGTATGTGAAAAATATCTGCATTTTTGGTTATTGAGCTTATATTTTTTTCCCCAAACCTTGCTCCTATTTTTTATGTTCCCTACACACACACACAACAAAACCCATCCACCCACACAAACATAACTAAAATCTGTACATTACATCACAGGGACACATCAATTAATGCATTTTTAAACGTTTTTATAAATGTAAATAATAGTTAACCATATTTGCCTCACCTCATCCATCGTCAGATTTCTGTAATTGAAATTGCTTGTGCATCGCTGGAAGCAGATTTCCGTCATGCGATTGTAAACGAGGAGGAAGTCCCGCAACTAAATCACAAAAACAGTAACTGTTACAATAAAATCATGATTTTTTTTTAATAGTCATATTCATATATGCATGAAAATGATTGCACGCGCTAGCTGTAATACGTACATTTCGTAGCTGTCCGGCGGGGTCCATGACAATATTGTTGGCAGTATATATCAAGACAAACGTTTATATACCTGGAAATAAATAACAACTATGAAAGATGAAGATAAGAAATTATATCCAAGAGCTATCGCATGACTTTCAGCGGTGCGCAGCCATGTTTAAAACCACGTGACTACAGGAGCAAACGTCACGATTAGTTGCGGGCGGAAATTTGCAAAAAGTCCTCTCCTTGCTGTTGTAGTGTTCCGGTTTTCATGTCTGTCGTCTCTGTACTTCAATTAAGACGTTTTACTTTATATATTTATTTTATTTTATTATTAGTTAAAAAAAAAAAGTGTTAAAAGAGTGTAATATAAGCGTTTGCATTCTCCCTCACTATTTGACCGTTTCTAGCAAAGCTAAGTGAGAGGTTTTTTATGGTAGGCCTACATATTTGGTACATTTTGTGGTTATTATTATTATTATTATTTTTGCATTTTCATTAATCAGAGATTTCAAATAAAGAATTACACATACAAAAAAATAGACTCACCAAGCCATTTAATACCAAGACAAATCACAGAAATGTTACAACTCTGAATAATAGCTATTAAACTATCCTTATTATTCTGTGCATACCTACATCAAATGACTTGAGTCAATCAACAGTTAACCTTATTTATACATTTATAGCCTGTTATCCTGAAAATATAAAAAAAAATAGCATAAAATAAGCAGATAAATATTTGTTAATATATTCTTCTTATAAGTATGACTACAAACAGACTAACCTTCAAATGCAAGAAACAAGAAAGCACATTTAAAGTGGTAAATTCCTTTAGATGTGTCTCGCCTGGACACAACATCAGATAGCTGGTCTCCTCTGCATGCTTTTGAACACAGATATTATGATTTGGGTTAGAGATGAGCTTGAAATATCACAGCCGTTGGCAGCACCACCCCACAGTATCCTGTGTTTTTTCTTTTAAGACGCCAAAGTTTTTCTTTTTCTTTTTTTTACTCTCTAACTGTTAACTGTCCTGTTTTAGACTTTGTCTTGATCTACCGAGAGAGTGATCGAAGCCTTCATGCACGTTTCTGTGCATTTCAAACTCTCTCTCTCCATTATCACCTCTTTCTCTTTCCATTTCCATTTCCATCTCTCTTTCTCTCTCCCTCTCCCTTTCCCTCTCCCTCTCTTCTGCCTCCAGGGCTACTTGATGACTGTTGAGGTAGATGCTGTGACGTGAAAGCATGAGGCTACTGCTCCGGGATGGGAGGGTGACATCAGCCTCATCATCCTGGTCCATGCAGTTTTGCTGGGATGCAGGTTGAGGGTGTGTCTGGGCCTGGTGAGTTTGAGCCTGTCTGTGGTATTTTCTCTTCTTCCTACGCTTTTTATTTGCAGTTAGATCCAGAGAGGCATAGGACACGTCCCCTGGCTGGACCTGGGAGAAAATGACAAACCTAAACTGTATTTTCATGATGTAACATGCCCAATGCAAAAAACAAACAAACTAAAAACACTTAACCAAAAAACCATGGTGTTACATTAACTTAATGTACCTTGGCTCAGTTCAGCTTTCAGGTTAAATTGCAACACAACAAAGGTCATCAAAAGAATTTCGCAATAAGTTGTGCAATACTGGTATAGCTTTCTTAAAATCTCAGGCTGCAAATCTGCGTTATGATCTTACGCCTCTGATTTTCGTGTTGAAATAGACGAAAGGCATTTTTAGGCATGTAGATTATTTGCTGTGTTCCGCAACAGGGACCTAAATTATGAAAATGTTGCAATTTCTTTTTGGTTCAGTTCACTTTCATATGGCAACATTTAAAAAATGTGCGAGTCGGTGCCAATGTGCAAATATTTATTCATTATAGCATCATCCATCAAGGCTATATCTGTAGCTGTTGCTTTTATTCCCAAATATATACAATTTCTCACTAAGAGCAGGAATCAATAGAAAGAAGAAGAACAATAAGACAGCATTTTCAGATGAATAGGTACTCTTTGGGTTTCAACTGATAACTAATCTGCTCACCCAGGAAATCAGATTTTGCTTAATTCTTATAAATTAATTATTTTACAGCTTGGTTTGTTGTATTAGATTTCTTTTTTCACCAAAACCAAACCAGTTTGTTTTCAATTGGGCTGAGAGTACCAGATTCAGGAGACCTTGGACCGATCGATTTGTTCATATATGCCTAAACAAACCGAACTGGGAAAGAAAATTGGCCAGTTTCTGAAAAAAAATGCTCCAAATGAGCCGGATGAGAAAACAGCATAAAACTCGATACCAAATTTTTACGTCTGAAATTAATCAAATTTTTTCCATTGGAAATAGGTTGGATTATAATGTGATGACATGTTTTTAATGTCCTCCCTTCATGTCGGTGAAAACATCATGGGTGATTTTGATTAAAGATTGGCCCCTTTCACATTTCCAGGGTCATAAATTTCACTAAACCAAAACTGCCTACCATAAAAATAATTGCTGTGTTCTCATTTGCCCCAAATACAAAAATCCATGATGGCATTTCTTGGTCAAAATAGAGAAAGGTGTCAAATTTGCTGTCACTCCCTCATCCTTTATATTGGAAACACTGATGCAGCAATGTTATCTAGTTTATGTATGCCAACTTAAGAAAACACAAAATATATGGTGTTATGTATATTAAATGTATATTAAAGTAAAAAAAATGCAAAACAAACAAACTATTAAAACAATAATAATAATTTTGGAAATGCTTCATCATAGTCTTTGAAAAGGGTCCATGACGAGGGGATGGGAATTAAAAAATAATAATGATGTGCATGGATAAATCATGTAAAATAAACACTGCAATATTCAATAAAAAAAATAAATCTCAATTTTGATATGATGGTGACTTCAACTGAACAAAAAGGCGCAATATCTTCCAGAAGTACTATCAATGCACTTGAATGTTCAGCTAGCGAGCTATTCATGTGGCACAACATTGGCATACTGTACATACTGCTGTAGAGTGGTCTGAGACACCTGACCACAGCTGCATTCATTAAATGACCTGCTTCTACACATGTGCCTATTTTCTGAAAAATGCGTAGGCGTGTGTGCCTAAAATAGTTATCGATTGGGCATTCTCACGCAGCCCTTCTTTGTGAACATCTTAAATTAAAACCATTCAGCCATTTAAGTGATTATGAAAAACGTCACACAGTACAGATTGATATATGATATATATGATTCTAATTTCGAGTGCTTTGCAAATACTACAATGCATGCATGCAACACCCCACAGCTTTTACTTTATTAAAGTAAAAGCATGTGGGGTGTTGCATGCATACCAAAATCCACATATTAAATGTTTAAATTCTGTTTTGAGTTTAATATGCAATTTGTTAATGGTTCAAATTACCAACACTAGCCAGCGAACAAACCAATAAATGCATGAGTAAATAAATAAAAAAATAAGGGCAGGAATATCGGTTAGGATGGATATTGCATGTTTTTCTTAAAAACATTGATTAAGCATGGAATTAAAAGATCAATATTTTTACGGTTAGCAGATAAACTCATTGTTTTATAGTATATTTATAGTTTACTTATGTAGATAAGTAGTGTTAATATTAATGTAAAAATTATTTTACATTTATTTTGTGCATTAATTGGCTCCAGATCTCAGCAATTTCCATGAAATTTGTTGAAACCATACCTTTAATCCATGCTTTGCTGTGTTTGCTTGTGACATTTGTTCATAGCACACCTCCTGAATCATTTCAAAAGCTCCTGTACAGAATTAACAGGTATTAAACAAATAGCAATGTCATCATAACAGCATAATTATTTGCTTTAGGTAGACATGCACTGGATTACTGTATTTGTGAGCTAGACCTACCTCCTCCCTCTAAACATATATTTCCATAAATCGGATTTTCCTGTCTTTCCATCTCATCATCCTCAAACCTGACCAACACATAACCAAAGGTATTTAAATGATTCAAAGGTCTGTTGCTATGGAAAATGATTATTCAATTGTTTCACCTTTTTGCTGATAATTACCTGTAAGACCGAAGTGAATCTTGATGTAATGGCTCATCTCCATATTCAAACATGTTTTCATTAACTGATTAAAGAAAAAAAAAAGTCTATAACTTTGACCTCAAGTTGTAGATTTGTCATAATCTTTTTGTATATTCTATAAAAGTCAAATGCATGAAGCATACCTGCATATTTTTTTCCCTTTCTTCTTAATAAACAGAAGGCAACATTTAAGCACAAAGATATCAGCAGTGCAGTCGATGTCAGACCAATAGCAGCATATTGATTTGCACACGGAGATGTTTCTAAAGAGAGAATTAACAGGTCACGATTGTATGAATATTGCATTAGCTTCCCATTACAACTTATCTAATATTTATAGATTTTTTTTATCTAATATTTACAATATTTCAACACAATTTCCGCATTTCCGTACCAGCCGTTATACTGCCTGACTAAACTGAAACAACAACAACAGCCAATTGATGCAATCGTCATTTTAGAATGCCTTTTTAAAAAAAAAAAAAAAAAAAAAAAAACCTTTTAATAAACCTTTTAATATTTCAATGTAACATTTTATTTATTTATATAAAAATGGTTGTCAGACCGAATCTCAAGTAGTGTATAAGCAGAAGTCATTCATCAAGAAAAGTTGTTTGAGTTTAGACATCATCAAACTGAAAGAACCTCTACTAATATAATTATCATTTATATCATTAATAAACTTCTCTAATTGTTTTGTGTAGATTATTTACTGTATCATTCAAAGAAGCTTCAATACTACACATCAGGATTTGATTTCAATCCATCACTTTTTTAAGCCCTAAGAAAAAAAAAATCACTGAGAACTGTAAAGAAAATAAAAATTAAAAAATACAATTTTGAAAGAAACCATTAGCATAATGATGAATTACTTACTGAGGCAACAAATCAGCTTTCACTGAAACACAATGCTTTCTCAATAGCGTCAACAAAAAACATTCACATACACAGTTGATAAAGTACAGTATTTTTCCTCTTACCTGTCCCCATGATTTTATTAGGTCAAAATCCAATAAAGGCTTCTCTGATCGAACCTTTCACCTGTACGAGAGCATGTTCAGCAAGAAGTGCACAAGTGCTATTTTTATCGTCTTTAGACGTTTTCGGTTACAAACAGGAAATGTGACGGCTACCGTATTCGTTGCAAACATTCACATCACTGCATTGTGTAGTGTCATGAACCACACATGTTGTTGAGATGTACATGGCAAGCTTTTCATTTTTACTGTGTCACTGTATTTATTAAAATGTAAGTGTGAAATGTTTCAGAAAGATTTTGCATTTAAAAGTTTCCTTCTTGTGTTTTGTGAAATAGGCTATGTCAAATCTGTTGTTTATCTTGTGTTTTTCTATTAAAAAATATTTTGCCTTTATGTTTTGTTTTTTTCTTGTATTGATTTCTTGTGAGCAAACTCTGATTAAAAAAATTGGTGAAAAGTATACAAAATCAAACAGGGCCGCAACTACCATAGACACTGAGAGGCAGCAATGTGTTAAATATTCAATGATTGGTTTTTCAATGACCAGCTCTTAAAAATATACCTTTGTTGCTCCGATCTTTAATATTTGGTTACATCCATAAAATCAAATACTTTGTTGAACAGCAATTTTATTGTGAAACAAATCATCCTTTGAATTTACCACTGTAATAAACAACTAAAATATTGTTAAAATATCAAACAAAAAAAGGTGTTTTTATCATGGCAATTTCTTATAATATTCATAATATAAGGTATTCTGGTGATATTTTTCAAAAGACCAACACATCTTCATTTTCTAGTTTCTGTGTTCTGTGTATCAAAGCTTTCATGCATTTTCTATGAGGCAAATAAAAGTGAAAATAGAATTTTGCCCATATTTTGCCCAGTTGATGATTTTTCTTATAAATTATTGGTGAATTACCTGCATACGTCATGAAGTACAATAGTACATTGGAGACATGATTATACAGTGCAGGATACAGATGATTTAACAGCTGAAACAATCAATCCTTTTTTCTGAATTTTCCATTTCCGACCACAATAGCGAGAGCAGGAAACGTCCCTCTGCATAAACGTGTCGCTGTTGTAGCAAAGAACCACAATGCACAAAACTCTGTACTAAAAGCATCTCTCTCTCTCTCTCTCTTTATCTTGTTTTCTCTCTGTCTTAACACACACACACACACACACACTCTCTATCAGGCATATGTCACTGTTCATCACTCAGAAATGCCTTTCCATCTCCATCTTCTCCCACATTTAATGAAGGCTTGTTCTCAGGAGTAAACCGCATTTTAAAATGCCGAATGTTGTATGAGCAGCCTGAACAAAACCAGAAATTCAGCCTAATTTGCTTTAAGCACCATATAAACAACCACCAGCTGTGCTGTTATCACGAGTTATAATAAATGGTGACCAGAGCTATAGGGTTTGTATTTGCAGGGTAGACCTGTAAGCTTATGGATACACACTGTCTCTGTTGGTCACTGTCTGATGTGGTTTTGGCAGTTGGTTTTTCTCGAGTATCTGAGGTGTAAACTGAGGTTTTATGGGGCCTGAAACAATCAGCTGATAGCCTTCGCTTTGTTAGCAGAACATGCAGCCACAACAGGAGGTCAGTGTTAGCATGTATGCTTTACTGCAAAGCTATCTGATAGTAGATCTCACCTATTTCCTTTGTAGTAGTGAAAAAAATTGCAATAAGTGTCTCTTCTATTGAATTGAGTGTAATCATGATAATACTAATTATTATTAAACTCTAAAGTTAGTTACCTTAGGCCTAGTCATATTTCACGTTTCTGGAATTTACCTGGTTTTTGACCCCACCTCCTCCCACCCTCACAGACTTTTTTTTTCTGTAAATTAACACATTTCAGGGAAATTTTTTACAGAGTTATGATGTAGGAGTAGTTTGTGAAACACAAGATGTTTTTTTTTACAATATATTTAATGTCCGCAAAGCATAGTTAAGCAAAATGAGTGCTTTTTCAGAGGACTTGAATTAAACCGGGTGATTCACATGGGTTTTATTACAATGCCTTCATGAACTTTTTGAAACATCAAGGTATTGGTTGTGTGGACTTTAAATGGAAGGACAGAAATCTCTCAGGTTTCATTCAAAATATCTTTATTTGTGTTCTGTAGATTTACATTTACATTTACATTTAATCATTTAGCAGACGCTTTTATCCAAAGCGACTTACAAATGAGAACAATAGAAGCAGTCAGGTCAACAAGAGAACAACAACAGTATACAAGTGCCATGACAAGTCTCAGTTAGTCTAGTATAGAACGCATTTTTTTTAATTTAATGAAAAAGACAAGATGAAAGAAACTTCATGAGGATGAGTTATTGATGAAACAATTTTCATTTCTGGGTGCGGCCTCTAGGGAACAATCTTCTCGTCAGCATATTTGTGGCCCAGAGTTTGTGGCTTCTCAAGTGTATGATACATTCACACTTGAATATCAGTCATAGGGACATCATGGTTTTTCAATGATGTGTATTTCACTGGTGGTGGGGGAGGTTTCAATGGAGGAGACACATCCATTCTGAAAAGAAAAAGTAAAAATGTAGATATATGCACTGGAAATGTGTAGGATGGGATTACGTAAAAGGACAGAGGAAGTGCTGCTGACTTTGTTGTGTCTCACTTTTTTTTTTTGGTTCTGGTGTCTTCTGTATAGAAGCACAATCAACACGAGCAACATATGTATATGTATATGGGGTCATTTTTTACATTTTCTTTTGTATTATAAATGACACTGGAAATAACAGTTTGACACGTCAGATTACTTTATGGTGTGTATTGAATTATGACCAACCGTAAATCCGTCATATGAGATTATAAAATGCACTAAAACAGTGGTAACATTTCATTTATAACCTATTACATCAAGATTCTTAATGTATCCCAAAGTTGATGCTTCTTTTTTTTAAACCGTCTCTTTATGTGCTATTATTGCAACACCATTTCGGTGTATATTTCGGCGCTCAAAAAACTACGGACTGGTGGCACCTGCTGGTCAAATCTGTGTAAACGCAACAAAAATGTATTTATTACAAAGCAGTTGTTTTAATAAAAGTTTAATCTATTAAACGTAATCTACAAATGATTAAGGAACATCAAATATCCAGGATCTGTCAAATCTGTGTTGTTTTATTAACGTGCTTGTTGTTGCCAGGGCTTGGCAAACTATACTAATTAGAAGGAATAAAATAATACTTGTATGTGGATAATACAAAAAGAACACTATTTATATAATTTTTGTAATATACACACACAAGTATTAAAATTCATTAAGGTAGTTAAAAATAAACCTACATTATAATTTTTTCCCCCCTTTGGAATAATATTTCAGGAGTCGATGCATTAAAAGGAATTTATGGTCAGTTTTGATTTCATGTTGACTTACAGAAGACTCTTTTGTGTGTTTGTGGGTTGAAAAACATGAATTATTTTAAATGGATTTGTTTATTGCTTAAGAGCTTTTATTAGACAAACAAGGATAAAAAAAATTATTCAAAAATGATCCAGTGTGAATCAAAAACGATTCATTTTAGGTGCAATTGATTGATATTCTCAGTACAAACACTCACAATTGACAGTCACTTCGACGGTGGCATTGAGGCCTTGCAGATTTGGGACTAATGAGTCCCATTCAGGTAAACAGATGTACACATCGCTGTCGTTTCTGGTGACATGTGGTAAAGTGAACTCTCCGTTTGAGCTTTCCAGCCAAAATATCTTGTTCTGATGAGAAGAATGAGATCAACATAACAATTAAATAAACTGTGGCATATATAATGTGTATTTTTCTGTGAGACACACCTTTGAACGTTTTAGTTTATAATGGATTGGTGGAGGGATCGCTGAACAAGTTATTTTCATATCATCCCCCTCTTTTATGAATCCATATGGATATGACATCTTCACTGATGCTGGAGGCTCTGAAATTAGAAGACGGATGATTCTTGTTCACTTTTTAATGTGAAATGAATGTGAGAATGTAAGTTAACAGTAAACAGTTTACCTGTAACTTGCAGCTTTGTGATTCTTTTAATTGATCCAGTGGGATAAGAAGTGATTTCACAAATATAGTTTCCAGTGTCGTTCACTCTAACTTCACGCAGAGTGAGGATTGAGCCCTGCAGCTTCCTAGTTTTTGAACTGGTCACTGTCTCCAGAAGAAAACCAGATTGAAAATAATGTATTGGGAACCCAGGATGGAACACAACAATCTTCTGATCAGTCATCTTTTTGTCCTTTCGCTGTTTAATCCACTCCAGCTGGATAATTGTGATGTCATGCTCGTCTGTCACAATGCACTGCAGGCTGATGTTTTGTCCCTCCACAGCAGTTGCAGATATCTTATAATGTATAAGCCCTCCATTCATCCCTGAAAAATAAATTTCATAAGTGAAAGTCAGAGGAGCCTACGGAAATGTCCAATGTCATCTGTAGTATAATCTGATTTCCTTTTATGTATAGAGACCTAGGTCTATACTCCATGTAAAGTTTAAATGTAATAGCTATAGAAATGTGATGTGGTGTAACCATTGAATAAAAAGGAATATTGTTTCCTTACACCTTGAACTCATGTGAGTGTGCATATTTTAGTCATTATTTAAAATGTAGAAAATACGTTTAGAAAAAAACTAAAAAAGTATTTATTTTTCTTTAATTATTCATTTATTTTTCTCTTCAGGATATTTCTGCTTGTTGGTTGGACCATAAACAACTTGAGGTTCCCTGGTGAAGTTTTTAAAATATTTAAGCAGTAATACAATATACTGTAGGCAGTGTATCAACAGTAAATCAGTCTTGTTTGATACATTTTATGCGTATTAAAACATTAATAATAATGAAAAATTGTGCTTGATAAATAATTGATCATGGATTTTTTAAAACATTAATTCTTTGGTTTTGTCTTTATGAAATCAGGACAGTATCATTTTGTAATTTTTTACTTTAGTTTTAACATAGAAATTAAAAAGGTTCATAATACAATAGATTTGCAATAAAGTCACTGTATATGTAAAAGTTTTATTTATTTTTTCATACTTTTCTTTTTTTGAGCACAGTAATAGGTTAAAAAGATGAGTGTCATATTATAGACCACCTGACCAGAGCACAAATCAGTCTAACAGCTGCTAAAAATTTGTTGTAGACTTTGTGAGTAGAAATAACAATTCTAGCCCATCTTACCTTGTATCATGCATAAAAAGATAAGAAGTTTATAAACTGGCTCTGTCATCAAAAAATCCATATCTCTGTGAGGACAACAGTCTTAACCCATTTAATCCCAATTTTTTTTCCCAGACATAAAAATATCCAAATGATGTGTCATTAGCAACTCTTCGAAATAATTACTATTTTTTTTATTATTATTATTATTTTGGAAAAGTGTGTGAAAAAATTTGTTTCATGTTCGGTCACAATTGTGACCGTTGGGATAATGTGTGTACTGAAATAACATATTTCTGCAGTCATAAAAATGGTTTAATATCTTAACCCAGCTATTTAAAACTGTTTGATCACAGTCTAGGGCTACTATTATGCTTAAAAACTTATGGAACATTGATAGGAAGGGTTAGGGTTAGGGTTAGGGTTAGGGACCGGACACTTAAAGCAAAAAAAATGTTTACCTTTTTTATATTAATGATTAGAGTATTACAACATCATTATTGTACATTTTTTGTAACATTTGAATTTTTCATTTAGTGCAATATTTTGTCACTGAAACATGACATTTAATGTCATTTTCACTAGCAACTGCAATTAAATTTATATTGTATATCTAAGTTCACTGATATCCCTCTAGTCACTATTGTGACCATCAGCATGTTTACTCATTCTATGACCACACTCAACAAAACTAAATACATCTGAATGCTTATATTTATTCTAGACACCCTAAAGATCACGTGTACCAAACATCTTTGTCATATATTCATGTTAAGACACTTTACTAGCCTTTAGTGTTGGAGCTTTGATGCAGCCATCATCTTCTCAAGGTGCAAACAGAAAGTAAACTGCTCTGGTCATGTGACAATTTGCACTAATCACGTGAAACTGCACATATTTAATTGAGATTTCAAAAATATTTAATAATTTTTTCCATATTTGCAGGAAGTACGCGAACACATCAGTCAGTAAGGTTTTTAGAGCTTTATAACTAAAAACTTTTTTTACAGTCTTTATTGTGACCGGTGGGATTAAACGGGTTAACAGAGAGTGTCAAACAAAAGCAGAATCACAGGCACTGGAAAGAAGCTACACCACCACTTCTTTATTCTAGTCTGTCTGAATCAACAGTTTCTTGGTATTGCTTAAGCTGTGCAGTATACTGTTGTTCCCTATTTATACTTTACTCATACTGGTCTGCTAAGACACTTATGGGGAAAAGTCCTTTTTCTCCCATGAACTGAAGCCTTTTCAATAACTCAGTGTAACTCCATGGCCATTGGTTCATGCAGTACACTTAAAAAAAAAATGAACTAAAGGCTCGGCAGTTGTGCTGCACAAATCCATGGCCACGAAGACCTCCAAAGCCAACCAGAATGGAAATTGACGGTTGGCCAAATGCTACCCGTTTCTGAAGCATCAGGGACCCTGGCCCAAAATATCTCTGGATCCTGCACCACAGGCATCGCCCTGATCTAGGGGACAGAATGAGGAGGGGGCTAAGTCTCACTGCAGCCAGACCACCCCCCAAGCTGCCTCTCTGTTATAAGAGTACTGTGAGGGACCGGACACTTAAAGCAAGCCATCCCCAGTGTCAAAGTGGGTCTTGGGGATAATAGATAATAGTTCACTCAAAGACCCCCACATTACAACAGAGTGGTCCCCACGTCGGTTCAGAGCAAGGGCGCACACGTCCTGGCAAACATCTGCTGGCAAAGGGAGCTATAGAGACGTTTTCTCCAGCTCAGAGCGAGTTAGGCTTCTACAGCTGTTACTTCCTTGTCACTAAGAAGGATGACATCCTGCAGCCTGCAGCCCATCCTCGATCTCGGATGCCTGAATCACACCCTTATGAAACGAGCGCACAAGATGACTTCACTGAAGCAGATCTTTTCGCATGTCTGCCTAGAGGACTGGTTCTTTTTCTGGACTTGAAAGATGCCTACTTTCTTGAGATTCTTGTGATTCGCCTTTGAGGGAGTGCCTAATCAATACAATGTCCTTCCCTTTGGACTGTCCCTGGCTCCGCACACTTCCACAGAGTGCATGGATGTGGCTCTTTCACCTCTGAGGCAGAAGGGAATCTGCATTCTCAATTACCTCAACAATTGGCTCGTTCTGGCCCAGTTGGAGGAGGAGTCACTATCTCACAGAGGCAAGAGTACACTGTCCCCAAGTCAATGAGTATCATTCCTGGGAACAGTGTTTGACTCAACCCAATTGAGAGTGGTGGTTGCAACAGTGCATGCTCTGGTCATACAGCAGCTCGAGGCTTCCTCCAAGGCCCGCTCACTCAAGATGTTTCAAAAGATGCTGGACCTAATGGCTGCAGCATCTCCAGTGCTACATTTGGGCCTGCTTTGTATACACATTGCTGAAAGAAGCAAGCACATAGGTATTTGCATGAAAGTAATGGAAGTTACTGTACCAAATCAGGGGACGAGGCCAAAACAGAGGGGCTTTTTCAACCATGTTACCTAATTGGCTGACATCATAGTGACAGGGAAGGGGGTAAAACTCCCAGCAGATTTAAACCACCCACAAAGTTAGAAACGCCCACTTAAGCTCTGCAGAGATCCCAATCTTGAAATAAGGAATAATTGATGACAGGCAGGGTTCTAAATTAACTTTTTTGATCACCAGCCAATGTGGCTGGTAACTTTCTAAAGTTACCAGCCAATCAGAATTTCCACTAGCCATTTTTTTTCCGGTAAAAATAAAAAATTATGAGTGCCACTAAATGCATTTGATCATTTTATTAACATTGTTGAGATGAAAAACATCAGTTTATAAACCGTACTCACGAATTCATAAACTGTTACCTTGGTTTAACAAATTGTGCCCACGAATTTCCAATCCGTGCGCTCAGTTTTTGTAAACTGTACCCTCAGTTTTTGAATCCGTACCCACAAATTCATAATCCGTGCGCACACTTTCGCAATACGTTCCCACCAATCTGTAAACCGTACTCACGGATTCATGCAGCAAGCTCCTGTTAACATACAGTTTTATTGACTATTATTATGTGGAATATGTTTATTAATAATAAAGGAATAATCTTTTAATAGCAACTGATTATTATTGTACAACAAACCTGGCATTGTGACTAACTCTGGAGTAATTTTTTCCTGTTCCTGTTGTTAATTGTTTTGGATAAAAGTTTCTTATGCATAACCTGTATAATAATATATAATAATGATAAAAATAAAAATAAAGTTATTTTTATCATTTTAATTTGTAGGCTAAATAAATGAGTACAAGAAAATAATTCATGAATTGCTTTATTTTTAAATAAACTTTGACAGTTTTGTAAATGCTTTTCTACAATTCTTTCTTAACATGCATGAAGACTTATTTTTCTGATTTTATTATACTAAGCTCCATCCACCCCACCTGCCGGAGTTAGATGCATGTTTCACTGTTAATGTTATTATTATAAAATGAGGCCGAAAATAACATTGTATTCAATATGCGGAAATGCAAAGTATTAAAAGTGGGTGGGGCGGAATAAGGTGATAATACTACACCGTTTTCAGTCGGTTTCAGTGGTTTCGTGTGCACGCAGATATTTCTTGAGACGACGCCGTGTTTACGGATTTTTTTATTTTAGAACGAGGAAAAATGATCGGATAGGGCAGCGGTTCTCAATTGCAGTCCTCGTGCCCCACTGCTCTGCACATTTTGAACGTTTCTCTTAGCGCTTCAGACATTTGTTCTATATGGCTTGGGCGCCGAGTTGCATTCTGGGACGTGGCAGCCCTGTTGCTAGCCTCCCGAATGTAAACATACAGCTAGTTGAACTGAGTTGGGTCTGAGTTGGGAGAAAGAAAAAAAGATGTTAAAAGGTTGTGACATTTATAGGGATACACTAAATAGGGATGCCAGGGACCGGTATGTGGACAAATCGGCACTATTAATGATTTGGATCCATATTAAATTCCCAACAAATAGTGGAGTACCGAGGGAGACTTGCTGCCGCACTTTTGCATTACAGATATCTGCGGCTACCTTGTTTGTTTTGTGAGCACCTACACTTCAGAATAGTTCAGAAGCTACAAGTCATTGAAGTCTCATGACAGTACACAAATGGATGGGTTCAGGAGCTGCAAATCATAGAATCGGAAAAGTGGCAAACAGTATACAGTAATCCAGTAAGCTGCACTCTACCTAGCTGCTAGTTTAGTAACCGTTCACACATGGACTTTTAACAGTGTTGGGCAGTAGCGTCGCTATAAGCAGCGAAGCTACAAGTTTAACTACATTTCTCAGTAGCTTGGTCGTAGCTTCGCTGCTTTCTGAATCAAATAGCTTTTCAATAGCGAAGCTCTTTTTTTTTACCAAGTAGTGGGGTGGCTTCCACACAAGCTACATTTTCGCAAGCATTTCTGAAGCTTAAACTCAAATCGGGAAATACAACTGCTAAGATCGCTGATCCTGGATCAGTAGTGAGGTGATGGTGCCACTTCATCTCGTGTTTACGGTGGACAGCAACCAACCATCTTTATGATGCATTACCGCCCCCTTCTGCTCCGGATGGTACCACTCCTTTGCCAGTCACGCAAAAAATTATATGATGGAATGATGGCATCGGATGAGGTCGGAAATAGTTAATCCCGAGGAGTGAGTCACCGTGGCCGTACCTCGACAAGTAGCTACATGACACTGACCGAGATAACAGAGAAAATATGTTTTCAGATGCTGCTTGTAAAAATTATCAGGGTCCAGCCTGGCCATATCCTACGTGTAATAATCTCCTACACACACACACACACACACACACACACACACACACACACACTGTTTGGAGGTCTTGCATTTTGTTCTGCAAAGGCCTACAGAATATTAAGCATGCCCATGCAACAGGTGCATACACTTGTGCGCACATTGTTAATTACATCTATTTTAATTGTTTTGGTTGCCAAATTGATAAGGAACACAAAAAACAATTAAACTAAACAATTACACCTACCCACATCTGTTTGACTGAAAGCTTTGAGCACTGAGATAGCATTGACTTGTAATAAAATGTGTTCAACATAACATTTTTATTTTAAAAGTAGCTTAGATGTGGCAAGCTACTGTTGATGTAGCTAAGCTTGCTACATTTCCCAGGGGGGTAGCTTCAGTGTAGTGAAGCTTCATTTACTGTAGAGTAACTGGTAGCTTAGCTCACTACATTTTCCAAGTTGCTTGCCCAACACTGACTTTTAACAATGTGTTTCAAAAGTGTAGTTGGTAGCTGTCCAACCTCCCGTTTTTTCCGGGGTTCTCACGTATTTGAGCTGTTTTCCCGCTGTCTTCCCGTTTTAGTATTTTCCTGTAAAATAACCCGTTAGCCCTACAACCGGACCTGTCAAGTCTCTGTGTTGCTGTCCTGTTGCTACTCCTTGTCCTTCTAGTGAAACAGATGTTTTCAAAGCATCGTTTTGCTTACTTTAAAACAACCTATGCTTGATGTTGGACTTTTTAAGATAGCGTGGTTGTTGTGAGAGCATGATTTCACACCAATCTGTAACTAAAGTCACATTAGACCTAGCTTCACAAATCGCTTAACGTTAGTTAATGCAGCAGTTTTGTAGGAATTTTTGCTGTCAGTAGAGGGATAACAACAAAAAGATGAATGTTGAAATTTCCCGTATTTTGGATGAGTAACCCGAGAAATTTCCCTTATTTTCAATGTTGACTTAAGCTATATAAATTAATATTCAGATGTCTCCGTGGTCGCGCCTCCAAGCAGGAAAGCGGTGTAAAGTTAATCCATTCTCATTTTATTTTCCCTATGGCGATGTGTTGCGCTATTACACCCCACAATACAGCAACGGTTTACCATGGTTGAAATAGATTTTTAATTAATCAAATTAAGACACACGGATGAGAGGGAGTATGTCTAAACACTGCGCAGTAGTCCGAGTAGCAGTAAAGGACGCTATCAAAGTGGCGGCCAAGCCAAGTAATGACGTCACGACGCCCAAGCCCTATTCGAACATAAGTGCCCTCCGAAGTGGATATCACAAGATATTTAGCCATGATTCCAGTTCGAAGCGAACGTAGCTATATTTTCCGATCATAGTGCATTGAAGTGTAGCCTACAAGACGTGAATTTAAATTGTATTGGACGTGTATTGGACGTGGACGTGGCCTACGGAACACAGTTTAAGATATTTTAGATTTAGTCCGAGAGCTCTCAGTCCCTCCATTGAAGCTGTGTGTACGGTTTACTGTCCATGTCCAGAAAGGTAAGAGAAACATCATCAAAGTAGTCCATGTGACATCAGAGGGTCCGTTGGAATTTTTTGAAGCATCGAAAATACATTTTGGTCCAAAAATGGCAAAAACAACGACTTTATTCAGCATTGTCTTCTCTTCCGTGTCTGTTGTGAGAGAGAGTTCAAATCAAAGCAGTCTGGATATCCGGTTCGCGAACTAATCATTCAGTTTACCAAATCGAACTGAATTGTTTTAAACGGTTCGCATCATCGATGGTTCAAAAAATTCAAACGGACCCTCTGATGTCACATGGACTACTTTGAAGATGTTTTTCTTACCTTTCTGGACATGGACAGTATACCGTACCACAGTTTCAATGGAGGGACTGAGAGCTCTCGGACTAAATCTAAAATATTTTAAACTGTGTTCCGAAGATAAAAGTAGGTCTTACATATTTGGAACAGCATAAGGGTGAGTTATTAATGACATAATTTTCATTTTTGGGTGAACTAACCCTTTAATCAACGGCCACGTGACGTCGACCAGCCTAGCGCCAGCCTAGGGTTCGGTTCGGTGAAAAAAAAAATCTAAGATTCGGCCGAAATCGAACCCTGTCAAAAAGCCCAGTATTCCACCGAATCCGAATCTTGGGACTTTATTTCCTTATTATCTACAGTTAAAAAAAATGCAAACGAACTTTAAATTGCCACATGACTGCAATTCCAAAAAAAAAAGTATTTATTTTTTTACCTTCATTTTGCTTTGGGAGAACCTGGATAGAAATCTCAATGTCTGTCTGGAGTTGATTGTCCAGAAAGACAGCTGTCAGTTTGTAAGTTCCTGACTGCTCAGATGTCATGGAGGTCAGAGACAAAGTGTCTGAGAGAGACAGTGTTGTGTCACCCTAAAGAAACATCAGATGGATTTGTAATTTTAGACAGTAAATACACTACAAATGTTTTATTATAACAATACTGCTCGATTTCAATCTCTTAATATTTCACAATCTTACCCTCATCCACTTATACTGCAAGTACTGTGAAGCTTTTGCGATACAAGAAATGACCACATCTTCACCAGCGCTGACGTTTAAAGAGCTGCTTGTGTTACACTCAATGCCATCAAGAACTGTTTGGAAGAACAGGAATTATTTTAAATGGATTTGTTTATTGCTTAAGAGCTTTTATTAGACAAACAAGGATAAAAAAATCATTAAAAAATTATTCAGTGTGAATCAAAAACGATTCATTTTAGGTGCAATTGAATGATAATCTCAGTGCAAACACTCACAATTGACAGTCACTTCGACGGTGGCATTGAGGCCTTGCAGATTTGGGACTAATGAGTCCCATTCAGGTAAACAGATGTACACATCGCTGTCGTTTCTGGTGACATGTGGTAAAGTGAACTCTCCGTTTGAGCTTTCCAGCCAAAATATCTTGTTCTGATGAGAAGAATGAGATCAACATAACAATTAAATAAACTGTGGCATATATAATGTGTATTTTTCTGTGAGACACACCTTTGAACGTTTTAGTTTATAATGGATTGGTGGAGGGATCGCTGAACAAGTTATTTTCATATCATCCCCCTCTTTTATGAATCCATATGGATATGACATCTTCACTGATGCTGGAGGCTCTGAAATTAGAAGACGGATGATTCTTGTTCACTTTTTAATGTGAAATGAATGTGAGAATGTAAGTTAACAGTAAACAGTTTACCTGTAAATTGCAGCTTTGTGATTCTTTTAATTGATCCAGTGGGATAAGAAGTGATTTCACAAATATAGTTTCCAGTGTCGTTCACTCTAACTTCACGCAGAGTGAGGATTGAGCCCTGCAGCTTCCTAGTTTTTGAACTGGTCACTGTCTCCAGAAGAAAACCAGATTGAAAATAATGTATTGGGAACCCAGGATGGAACACAACAATCTTCTGATCAGTCATCTCTTTGTCCTTTTGCTGTTTAATCCACTCCAGCTGGATAATTGTGATGTCATGCTCGTCTGTCACAATGCACTGCAGGCTGATGTTTTGTCCCTCCACAGCAGTTGCAGATATCTTATAATGTATAAGCCCTCCATTCATCCCTGAAAAATAAATTTCATAAGTGAAAGTCAGAGGAGCCTATGGAAATGTCCAATGTCATCTGTAGTATAATCTGATTTCCTTTTATGTATAGAGACCTAGGTCTATACTCCATGTAAAGTTTAAATGTAATAGCTATAGAAATGTGATGTGGTGTAACCATTGAATAAAAAGGAATATTGTTTCCTTACACCTTGAACTCATGTGAGTGTGCATATTTTAGTCATTATTTAAAATGTAGAAAATACGTTTAGAAAAAAAGTAAAAAAGTATTTATTCTTCTTTAATTTATTCCTTAATTTATTTATTTTTCTCTTCAGGATATTTCTGCTTGTTGGTTGGACCATAAACAACTTGAAGTTCCATGGTGAAGTTTTTAAAATATTTAAGCAGTAATACAATATACTGTAGGAAGTGTATCAACAGTAAATCAGTCTTGTTTGATACATTTTATGCGTATTAAAACATTAATAATAATGAAAAATTGTGCTTGATAAATAATTGTTAATGGTTTTTTTAAAATACTTAATTCTTTGGTTATGTCTTCATGAAATCAGGACAGTATCATTTTGTAATTTTTTACTTTAGTTTTAACATAGAAATTCAAAATGTTCATAATACAGTAGAAGTGCAATCAATCACTATGTCTACGTATATTTTTATTTATTTATTCATACTTTTTTTGAGCACAGTAATAGGTTAAAAAGATGAGTGTCATATTATAGACCACCTGACCAGAGCACAAATCAGTCTAACAGCTGCTAAAAATTTGTTGTAGACTTTGTGAGTAGAAATAAAAATTCAATCCCATCTTACCTTGTATCATGCATAAAAAGATAAGAAGTTTATAAACTGGCTCTGTCATCAAAAAATCCATATCTTTGTGAGGACAACAGTGTTAAAAGAGAGTGTCAAACAAAAGCAGAATCACAGGCACTGGAAAGAAGCTACACCACCACTTCTTTATTCTAGTCTGTCTGAATCAACAGTTTCTTGGTATTGCTAAAGCTGCAGTATGCTGTAGTTCCCCATTGATACTTTACTCATACTGGTCTGCTAAGACACCATGGGGTTCTCCCATGAACTTAAGCCTTTTCAATAACTCAGTGTAACTGCATGGCCATTGGTTCATGCAGTACACTTAAAAAATGAACTAAAGGCTCGGCAGTTGTGCTGCATGAACCTATGGCCACGAAGACCTCCAAAGCCCACCAGAATGGAAATTGACATTCTCGGTTGGCCAAATGCTACCTGTTTCTGAAGCATCGGGGACTCTGGCCCAAAATAGCTCTGGACCCTGCACCACAGGCATCGCCCTGATCTAGGGGACAGAAAGAGGAGGGGGCTAAGTCTCACTGCAGCCAGACCACACCCCAAGCTGCCTCTCTGTTATAGCAGGCAGATTTAAACCACCAACACCAAAAAGAGAGCAGATTTCCTCTTCCATTTCTCAAGAGTACTGTGAGGGACCAGACACTTAAACCAATCCAACCCCTGACTTCCCGGGCCGAGGCATGGCAATACATCCCCAGTGTCAGAATGGGTTCTGGGGATAATAGAGCAAGGCTATTCAGTTCACTCGAAGACCCCCACATTACAACAGAGTGGTCCCCACTTTGGTTCAGAGCAAGGGTGCACACGTACTGGCAAACATCTGCTGGCAAAGGGAGCCAAAGAGACGTTTTCTCCAGCTCAAAGCGAGTTAGGCTTCTACAGCTGTTACTTCCTTGTCACTAAGAAGGATGACATCCTGCAGCCTGCAGCCCATCCTCGATCTCGGATGCCTGAATCACACCCTTATGAAACGAGCGCACAAGATGACTTCACTGAAGCAGATCTTTTCGCATGTCTGCCTAGAGGACTGGTTCTTTTTCAGGACTTGAAAGATGCCTACTTTCTTGAGATTCTTGTGATTCGCCTTTGAGGGAGTGCCTAATCAATACAATGTCCTTCCCTTTGGACTGTCCCTGGCTCCGCACACTTCCACAGAGTGCATGGATGTGGCTCTTTCACCTCTTAGGTAGAAGGGAATCTGCATTCTCAATTACCTCAACAATTGGCTCGTTCTGGCCCAGTTGGAGGAGGAGTCACCATCTCACAGAACCCTCCTCCTCAGCCACTTAGAATGCCTGGGACTCAGAGTCAATTTTGCCAAGAGTGCACTGACCCCCCTCCAACGAGTATCGTTCCTAGGAACAGTGTTTGACTCAACCCAAATGAGAGTGGTGGTCGCAACAGAGCATGCTCTGATCATTCAGCAGCTCAAGGCTTCCTTCAAGGCCAGTCCACTCAAGACATTTCAAAAGATGCTGGACCTTATGGCTGCAGCATCTCCAGTTCTACAGTTGGGCCTGCTTACAATGCAGAAATAAGCAAGCTTATATGTATTTGCAGGAAAGTAATGGAAGTCATTGTACCAAATCAGTGGACGAGGCCAAAACAGAGGGGCATTTTCAACCATTTTACCTAATTGGCTGACAATCTGACATCATAGTGACAGGGAAGGAGGTAAGGGGGATCATTTTATTGCATGATTTAGAAACTCCCAGCAGTTTTAAAACACCCACAAAGTTATAAATGCCCACTTATGCTCTGCATAGATCTCAATCTTGAAATAAAGAATAATTGATGACAGGCTGTTTAATTACTAGAAAGCAGGGACGTGCACAGACATTTTGAGGGGCAGGGGCTCAAGTGAAATAAAGGGCACTTCTCATAATTATGTATTTATTTTTTATTTTTTTTAAAACAAAAAAGTATATATATTAACGCAACACTGACTTCCTTTTAAAAAAAAATTATAAAAAAAGTTCCTCAAACTCTAATTTTCAAAAGATGTCCACAAAATAATCAGTTCACACAGAAACCCTGGTCTCCTTAGTATTCACTAGGTTTATAGAGCAGCAAAGGAAACCATCCCACAATGTGCATGTTTTGAAAACATTTTCTATGCTATAGCTTCAAGTATATATTTAGAATAACCAAAATAACTGCATCAAGCAGAGGGGTGTGTTTTACTCATAATTTGTTTATTATTTTTGCACAAGGCACTACATCATTTTAGTTATTTTGGTGTTATCAGAACACATAACACTTTTAAATCAACACAAATATTCACTCTAAACTGAAGAGGGTTGTCGCTGCTATTTTGTTTAACTTTGCATTATGCTGCCTGCCTGGCCCTGCACTGCAAGCATGATTAAAATTAATTGTTTAAATACTTTTTGTTTCACAAGCAAAATAACTTTTTAGCTTCACACAACTAAGCATCAGAATACTGAATTGCCTTAATGTTTTAAATCAAATACATTAATATTATCATTGCTATGCATGTACACATACACAATAACTGATGGTGACTGACAAGGACTTAGTTTCACATTTGAGGGAGGACTGTATCATCACCATCATCAAATAAAACCTTCAAAATCCACATTTAGATGGAGTTTGTTTTAAACCTACTACACTCAAAAAATATTATGTGGCTTAGTAAATATTTAACTTAATTAACTTAATAAAATCTCAGAAAATCTTACTTGATTGTTTGAATTAAACTTACCAAAATAATTGAGTAAAAATTAAATAAAAGCCAATGTCATGTATGTATTTGTGGTTGTATAGAATATTATTTTATAAAGGTTTAGAGGAAGTAAAAAAAGTAAAAAGTTAATTTATAAATATTGAAGAGCGCTTCAGAACTCCTGACCTGATATTTAGATATATTATTCTTCAATAAATATATTTGTTTGACAGGGAAGCTGTGCGCAAACAGGAATATATATTATTTTTTTCAAAAAAAACAAACAAAAAGCACCCCAGAAAAAAGGGCACTTTCTCTCCAGGAATAAAAAGGGCAGGTGCTCAACACCCCTTTGATGTCTATGTGTGCACGTGCCTGCTAGAAAGTAATGCACACCCAAGGAGGTGATGCATGTCTCTGCTAAGAGCGAAACTGTAAATTAATCTGCTTCAAGAACAGTGCTGTTATTTTCTAACTAGTGAGAAATATTATGTAGCTTTTAAGTTTCTAATCTAAACCATTTACTGAAGAAAAATTCAGCACAGTGCTGACAAAATGTTTCTGTGCATGTGCATGTGTTTCTGTGTTTGCAAGTTTGTAATTGTACTGTGGGTATGTTTGTATTGGAGAGAGAGCAGGAGTAGTATGTGCTTTAAAATGTGCTATACAATTTTATTTTGTAGCAAAACCATGGAATTAATATCATTTATACGACAGGGCTGTTGAAAGATGGAATCTGATTGCTTGAAGAACTTTCTAATGTGTGCAATTATTTTCTTGGGCTTGGTAATGAGTAACAAGGAGACAGGCACAAAATAAACAGATATAATGAACAAAGACAGGACAGAAAAGACTTAACGGCTGGATCCTGACAAAGACTACTGAAAATAAACTCTTTGTTGCATATTGACAATATTTACAAAGTCTTTATAAACATTTTGAAGCATCAAAGTATTGATTAAATATAATTGATGAACCAATTTTCATTTCTAGCTGAGACCTTTAGGGAAAATCTTCTTGTCAGCATATTTGTGGCCCATGATATGTGGTATGATGAGTTCACACTAGAATATCAGTCATAGGGACATCATGGTTTTTCATTGACGTGTATTTCACCGGTGGTGGGGGAGGTTTGAATGGAGGAGGCATATCCATTCTGAAAAGAAAAAGTAAAACATTTAGTTAAAAGGACTGGAAATGTGAATGGGATTACGAAAAAGGACAGAGGAAGTGCTGCGGGTTTTGATATGTCTCACCTTTTTTGGTTCTGGTGTCTTCTGTATAGAAGCACAATCAACCCGAGCAACAGCAACACAATCGGGACAGCGATGTATGCTGAGCTTTTTGAGGCTGAAAGAAAAGCAAGAGATATGCATGGAAAAGTGAATCAATAATAAAAGGCCTGGTTTTATAATTAGCTCAGATCTTGACCCAAATTCATTTCCTGTTTATACTCTCATGTGCATTTCTGATTCAAAATAAAACACTTATATCAATCATAAATCACACACTTAAAATAAAACCATGTGATGTTGCCTTTGTGTCTGCAGGTTAGGTTCCCAAGCTACAGTTTAACATGTCAGATTATTTCAGTGTGTATTAAATTCATTTTTTAATCAACATAAAACATAAACAATTATAATTTCTTACTATGAAACTAATTAAATCAATATTCAAAGGGAAAATTCCAATTACAGCTTTATATGACCTGACCTGGACCACAAAACCAGCCTTAAGTAGTATGGGTATTTGAAGTAATAGCCTATAAACATTGTATGGGTCAAAATTATAGATTTTTCTTTTATGCCAAAGATCATTAGGATATTAGGTTAAAATCATGTTTGATTAAGATATTTTGTAAATTTCTTACTGTAATTATATATCAGTAGGCTACTTCATTTTTGAATAGTAAAATGCATTGCTTAGAACTTCGTTTGGACAACTTTAAAGGCAATTTTCTCTCTCTCTCTCTCTATATATATATATACATTTTTAAACAAAGCTTAATTGAAATATCACTGAATGAAAGTTCTGTAAAATTTGCTTTATTTTATTGATGTGTAGAGCTTGTTGTGTGTTATAGGCAGGACTTGTTAAACGAGGTCAATTAGAATCAATTAAATATTGTTCTTTTAGTATCATATACACACAAGTATTAAAACTCAATACGTTAATTGTAAATTAACCTACATTATAAAACTGACCCAGGATCTTTTAAAGCCATTATGAAGCAGTGTTTCGAAAGAGCCAGTCACTGACTAATGATAAGTGTGTGTGAATAAGTTTTGATTTAGTGTTGTCTTTCAGAAGAGTAATTCGTGTGTGTTTTACCTTTTGGTGTTGTAAAAGCGGTGATGCTTTTCTGTGTTGTAACTGTGGTGGGGCTTTCTCTTCCTCTTGTAGCTGGATCTGGAGTTGTGCTCAAGCTGTCTGTAGAGGTGTTGATACATTTTACAGTGCTTGCATGTAATGTAGAGGCATTGCCAACAGGTGGAGGAGAAGAGCTGTCAGTGAGAGGAGCGGGATGGCTGGTGTTTCTGGGTTGTAAGGTTGTCAGAGTGTCATTTGGTTTCACTGTGCTGGTTAGGAAGTGACCAGATTCTGATGTAGACACGCTGGTATCAGTGCTCCATGAGCTGGTCCCATCGGAGGTAAAGCTGCTCAGATGTTTGGTGGTCCTTACTGGCAAAGGTGTAGTCATTCCTTCGGCAGAAATCATTATGGAAGGAAATATTTAATATAATATATATAGTTATACAATATAAATAAATATATAGTAATTATAATATAAAGAATGTATATTAAGAAATATTAAATTAACATGCTTTAATACATATTACAATAATCATACAAACTTACATAGGTCAAGTGGTTTGGAAAAAGGATTATATTATATTATATTATTGCATTAGACTGCAATACAACTAGGTCTTAAAGCTGTATGGAAGTGAAACAGTGCTGGGATGTTTGTGGTGTGAGTTTACACAATGATAGCCTACAATTCAAGGACAATGCAATGACACAGAAAGTGCTCACCAACCTGTGAGCTTATCCATATGTGTGTCAAAAGTACAGTAAATGATGCACACACTCTCTAAGCAAATTTTGTAAAATGGAGCCCAGCTTTCCATATTGATTTTTTTTACAGGTGTTTTACCCATTTTTGAAGTTTTTTAATTATTAGGGTTAACGGTAATGTCAGTGGACTTGAAAAGTTAGTCTACCAAAAACTCTATCATCATTTACTTACCCTCTAATTTCAGTTCCTATTGACTTCCATTGTACTGTACATACAAAGGAGGTCATTGGAAAAAGAAACTGTTTGGTTGGAAAATTTTTACAATATCTTCTTTCATGTTCCATAGAAGTGAGTCATACAGAAAGTCATACAGGCCAGGAGTGACATGATGATGATTGAATGATGACAAAATCAATTTTTTAGGGGGTGGACTGTCTTTTTAACAGATAATGTCCTGGCAGAACGTTTACCAGTACATTAATGTTTTTCTACAGATTTTTTTTCTTACAGAGCACACATTTGTGAGCTAATGATATATATATATATATATATATATATATATATATATATATATATATATATATATATAATCATTACACAAATCTTCTCCATTTTTACATTTGCGTTAAGATTATTTAGCCTTTTAATTAAGCCATTTTCCTCTTGGGGACCATTGGCTTGTTATAATGTGGATGATTTCAGGTTTTACTATCCTTGTGAGGACATTTAGTTCTCAAAATCCAGGCAAAACCTTGCAGAATCACTACAACATCCCTTCCTAAAAGTCCCAGAAGACTTTGATAGAGGTAAAATGATCAATTAACAAAGGAACCCTAAATTGCAATGTGATCCCAGTTACAAAAAGCTTTTTCATACCTTCACTTTGCGTTGAGAGAACCTGGATAAAAATCTCCATGTCTGTCTGGAGTTGATTGTCCAGAAAGACAGCTGTCAGTTTGTAAGTTCCTGACTGCTCAGATGTCATGGAGGTCAGAGACAAAGTGTCTGAGAGAGACAGTGTTGTGTCACCCTAAAGAATCATCAGATGGATTTGTAATTTTAGACAGTAAATACACTACAAATGTTTTATTAAAACAATACTGCTTTAAAATTTGATTTAAATCTCTTAATATTTCACAATCTTACCCTCATCCACTTATACTGCAAGTACTGTGAAGCTTTTGCGATACAAGAAATGGCCACATCTTCACCAGCGCTGACGTTTAAAGAGCTGCTTGTGTTACACTCAATGCCATCAAGAACTGTTTGGAAGAACAGGAATTATTTTATATGGATTTTTGTTTTTTTGTTTTTATTTTATTTTGATTTGAGCTTTATTTGACAGACAATGATAAAAAAAACACATAAAAAACAAACTATTTTTAGGTGCAACTGATTGATATTCTCAGTACAAACACTCACAATTGACAGTCACTTCGACGGTGGCATTGAGGCCTTGCAGATTTGGGACTAATGAGTCCCATTCAGGTAAACAGATGTACATATCGCTGTCATTTCTGGTGACATGTGGTAAAGTGAACTCTCCATTTGAGCTTTCCAGCCAAAATATCTTGTTCTGATGAGATGAATGAGATCATCAACATAACGATTATATTAACTGTGGCATATATATTTTTTCTGTGAGACACACCTTTGAACGTTTTAGTTTATAACGGATTGGTGGAGGGATCGCTGAACAAGTTATTTTCATATCATCCCCCTCTTTTATGAATCCATATGGATATGACATCTTCACTGATGCTGGAGGCTCTGAAATTAGCAGATGGATGATTGTTGTTCACTTTTTAATTTGAAATGAATGTGAGAATGTAAGTTAACAGTAAACAGTTTACCTGTAACTTGCAGCTTTGTGATTCTTTTAATTGATCCAGAGGGATAAGAAGTGATTTCACAAATATAGTTTCCAGTGTCGTTCACTCTAACTTCACGCAGAGTGAGGACTGAGCCCTGCAGCTTCCTAGTTTTTGAACTGGTCACTGTCTCCAGAAGAAAACCAGATTGAAAATAATGTATTGGGAACCCAGGATGGAACACAACAATCTTCTGATCAGTCATATCTTTGTCCTTTCGCTGTTTAATCCACTCCAGCTGGATAATTGTGAAGTTTTGCTCCTCTCCCACAATGCACTGCAGGCTGATGTTCTGTCCCTCCACAGCAGTTGCGGTGGGATAATAATTTATAATATCTCCGTACATTCCTGATAAACCAGTTTCATAAGTGAAATATTACTTCATTGATTTTCTAAGAGATGTAAGATTGACAAGGTTTATATTTTAAGCATTAGGAACTCTCCAATGTCATTTGTATTATAATCACATGTCTTTCAGTGTATACAGACCTTACAGGTGCTGGTCATATAATTAGAATATCATCAAAAAGTTGATTTATTTCACTAATTCCATTCAAAAAGGGAAACTTGTATATTATATTCATTCATTACACAGACTGACATATTTCAAATATTTATTTCTTTTAAATTTGATGATTATAACTGACAAATAAGGAAAATCCCAAATTCAGTATCTCAGAAAATTAGAATATTGTGAAATGGTTGAATATTGAAGACACCTGGTGCCACACTCTAATCAGCTAATTAACTCAAAACACCTGCAAAGGCCTTTAAATGGTCTCTCAGTCTAGTGCTGTAGGCTACACAATCATGGGAAAGACTGCTCAATTGACGGTTGTCCAAAAGACGAACATTGAGACGACCATTGACACCTTACAGAAGGAGTACAAGACACAAAAGGTCATTGCAAAAGAGGCTGGCTGTTCACAGAGCTCTGTGTCCAAGCACATTAAAGCTGCAGTAGGGAACTTTTGATGCTCTAGCGGTTAATAAACATAACTGCTTGCGTCTTGCGGAAGAACATCATAGCCGGAGCTACTTCTCTCTGTTTATGTCTATGAAGAATCACAAAGGTACTGAGTTACTCCGCCGCGGTACCCCCGAAGCAATTTAAAATAGTCAGAATATAAACACTTATTATAGGTGTACCCTAGTGATTCAGGACAAGCTAAAATTACGGTTTGGAAAATGGATTCATGGTGTACTCGCTTATTATGTTCATTTTTCTACATTTTGAACACAAACAAAGTTACGGGCCGCAGCTCTGATTTGTTGTTTTTTACCGGGAGCGGATGACTTTCTGCAAATGGCAATAGGACCACTGGGAGGAGCCAGAGGAGCTTGATTTTTTTCACAGATTATATGTCTCATATTCTACTGTCAGGACATAATGACAGGTTTAACAAATATGTAAAAAATATATTTTTACAAAAGTTCCCTACTGCAGCTTTAATAGAGAGGCGGAGGGAAGGAAAAGATGTGGTAGAAAAAAGTGTACAAGCAATAGGGATAACCGCACCCTGGAGAGGATTGTGAATCAAAACCCATTCAAAAATGTGGGGGAGATTCACAAAGAGTGGACTGCAGCTGGAGTCAGTGCTTCAAGAACCACTATGCACAGACGTATGCAAGACATGGGTTTCAGCTGTCGAACTCCTTGTGTTAAGCCACTCTTGAACAACAGACAGCATCAGAAGCGTCTAAATACAAAATGACTGGACTGCTGCTGAGTGGTCCAAAGTTATGTACTCTGATGAAAATAAATTTTGCGCCATAGAAAATCTATGGGGTATTGTGAATAGGAAGATGCGATATGCAAGACCCAAGAATGCAGAAGAGCTGAAGGCCACTATCAGAGCTACCTGGGCTCCCAAAACATCGACTCCATGCCACGCCGCATTACTGCAGTAATTCAGGCAAAAGAAGCCCCAACTAAGTATTGAGTGCTGTACATGCTCATACTTTTCATGTTCATACTTTTCAGTTGGCCAAGATTTCTAGAAATCCTTTCTTTGTATTGGTCTTAAGTAATATTCAAATTTTCTGAGATACTGAATTTGGGATTTTTCTTAGTTTCAGTTATAATAATCAAAATTAAAAGATGTAAACATTTGACATGTGCAAAGAATTAATATAATATACAAGTTTCACTTTTTGAATGGAATTAGTAAAACAAATAAACTTTTTGATGATATTCTAACTATATGACCAGCACCTGTATATTGGCGACGTTTAGACTGAAAAAATTTATACATTTTCCTGACACCTTGAATGCATATGAATGTGAATATCCTAATGATAAAAATTTAGAAAACAGTTTGAAATGTTTTTCAAGATACAAAATGTTTATTTATTGTAATTTATTTATTTTCTTATTTAGCTATACGGTAAAAAGCTATGCATTTTTCTCACACCTTGAATGCATGTAAGTGTGAGTATCTTAATCATTATTTAAAATGTTGAAATAGTTTACAAAATATTTTTCGAGATCAAAAGTTTTTATTTTATTATTTTTTAAATTATTCCTGTTTATTTATTTTTGCTACAAATGCCATTAATCATTGATACATAAATATAAATACATCTAGGGGTTTCACATCACATGACATTTTACAGCCTGGACTAACCTTGCCTTGAGAGAAAATATCACATTGTCTGGTATTTTAAGAGATATATTGATCTTGACAGTCCTGAGGGTAATTTCAGGATGTTTCTGCTTGATTGGACCACAAGATTTTTTTTATATTAATAAGCAGTGAAAACTTTTTGTTAATGCATTTTCATACAGTTCTTTTATCCACAATTAATTATTTTAATGATGATTTTGTCTTTATTTTGAAATCAGAACAGTTGCATCACATTGTCCCTTTTGACCTTTTTTTAACATAAATTATAAACATGTTCATCATAGAATTATCTGTTAAATCACTATGTGTGAACTGCATTTTGTATGCATTTTCTTTGAGTAAATTAATAGATAGGACGTAAAGATGAGTGTCATGTCATTGAGTGTCTATCTAACCACAGCACAAATCAGTTAAAAAGCTAATAAACATTTTCTTTGTGGGTAGCAATAAAAATTCAAGCCCCTTCTTACCTCGTATCATGAATAAAAAGATAAGAAGTTTATAAGCTGGCTCTGTCATCACAAAATCCATTTCTGTGAGAACAAAAGTCTCACAGATGACAGAAACGTGAAACGAGTGAAGCAGAAGAGGCACAGGAAGTGAGCTCCAACCACCAGAGAGACAGGAAACTGGTTTATCTTCGTTGTCTTACATCTCTAGCCTACTCTGTCTGAGTCAACAGTTGCTCGGTTTCGCTTAAGCTGTGAAGTGCAACCCACTACTCACCCCCCCCCCCCCAAGTGAACAGAAAAGGATACCTAATGGATAGCTGCTCTTATGTTTAGAGTAGATTTGTGATGGAGTGGAGTTGTTCCTGATATAAGCACAATGAATGGCTTCAACAGATAATTATGACCTTATTTTGTTATGTTAAAAGTCAAGTGTTGACAGTCAGCATGTCTTCCTCAATTTCCTGTCAGAATGCATCTATTTAACAAGCTGCGGCCACGTTTACACACACACACACACACACACACACACACACACACACACCAAGATCAAGGTCATGTGACATGTTAAAGCCCCTACTGCATGTAGATGTGTTATTGTTTGTGGTTAATACTGGCTAAAGTCCCCTGGCCAATAGACATTTAACTTCTTTCTTAGGTATTTCTTATGGTATTATAGAATTTACTGTTAATTTCCATCTTAAATGAGACGTGACAGTAAACTACAGTGGGGGGAGTGTGAATGCTCAGTTTAACAAATAAAGATATCTCAACCTATACTTCAGGAGCAGGTTTGGGAGTCGCAGAATACTAGTAATGACGTTACATAATCAGAATACATAATTAGGGCCACACTGATGTTACAATTATATATAATATATTGTTACAATAAATATATTTTTTCTTTTTCTAAATAACTGAAAATAACGACATTACGTAATCAAAAAACCAATGCCCCGATATTAAAATTCGGACTGATAATTTTCACATTATGTCTGATGTTTAAAATGCTAAGCTGTTTTATTAGGAATAGGAATAAATGGGAATACAACAATATAAAATTTCTAGACAATAATTACGTTCATGCTATAGTCGATATCAAAATGATTTACTATTTTGTCAAAAAAAAAAATTACAATAAAATTAAAACCTGAAAATGAGTCTGGGAAAATATTACATAATTAGGATACTTGAAAGTATAGAATGCATTTATATTAAAATTTGGAAAGATAAGCCATGAATTGTGTCTGGTCTAAATGAATGAAAAATAAATCATTAAACCTAACACTGAGTAATGATATTAGATAATCAGAATCAATGATATGGAATGCACGTATAAGTTAAAATAAGTAGATAAGCTGACAGTTATACTATTTTGTCTAAATAAACAAAATGAAACACTAAAAACTAAATGTCAAAAGTGTTAAATGCTTGAAATCAATTTAGGCTTTGCACAATATAATTTTGAGATTTGCTAAAGATTACCTTTATTAAAAGTGCTTGTAAAGAGGGTTCTCTAAATGTAAAAGAAAGAGGAAAGAGCATAATTAAAAATCCAATATGGATCAGTAAAAAACAACAACAACAACAATATGGGCAGATTATAATGCATCCCTATTTTTAAGTAATAAATGGCTAGAATTGCCATCAAAAGAGCAGAGAAACCTCATTTTTATTTGATTTAAACTCAAATATGTCTCTTACATCTGAACTAACTACCTGTTACCCAGATATTCACATGCAATTTCATGTGCCATTTCCAATCTTCACAACCTCTGGGGTCTGAAGCTCATAATCATTGTCTTGTAGTAAAAGATCCAAATCACATACTATCAAATAATAATGAAGCAACGAGTTCTGTAAATGGGGAGGGAATTGATGGCTCTATTTGATTCTTTTGGAGGGAATACAAGGAATGTTAATAAATCCATGAACGTGGCAACTGATAACAGCGTGGGGAGATATTAGCTGTAAAATATAAAATCAAAGCAGCATCTTGGTAATTATGAGGAAATGTAACAAAGAATACTGGGGACACGTGTACTTTAATATTAAGAGAGACAGGCCGGATGATACTGAGTAACAAATATGACTAGATCTGTATAAAAGATCTGATGTCCTAAAGTCAAATTACTCCAGAAGGTCAAGATCCGCTGTCATCTGTAATATTTGCCTGTCAAAAGAACACACATTTGAGACTTTGTATTCTGCCAAAGGACTAACATATCCTCTTTCATTATAAGACTCAGTGAGCGAAGCATTTGATTCAGAAATTGAGTAAATGTCTGATGTAATCCATATACATAACCCGAAACTGTGCTTGTGTGTGTGTGTGTGTGTGTGTGTCTGTGCGTCTGCCTCTGAGGCAAAGACTCGGGGGAGAAATTCAGTGAGACTGAATATCATAAATGCAGCCTGCATCATTTTAATGAATAATTCGAAGAATAAAATCAGGTAATCAGGCAGTCATGCACAAAATATTTTTGCTTGTCGTTATCAGCAATGACATGAATGTCTTTAAACAGACAGAAATTGCACCCAGACAAGAGCAGTGAAACAAATGAAGTTCTGATGTTCAATCACTCCGAATACACAAAATGATGTTTAGCTTCGCTATAATGAGGCTTCAGAATGGGTTTCAGTGAGTTCACCAGACTTGCTCTTTGATCTGAAAAGATCTGTGAACCAGGACTCAAACTCGGGAACGTCTGAAGTGCATTGGTGCTATATGTTTGCACACTGCCCACTAGGCTACTGCCACTAACATAATGTGATTTGTGATATGTCATTTAGACATATATTATTATTATGAATAAATCCACTGTAAAGCAATTTCTATCATTAAGCACCAAATAGAGGACGTCAGACACTAAGCTGTCCAACTGACTATTTTAATTTCAATAACCCAGGTGTGACATTTTAAGCTGTCTAGCACATCTCCATTGTAATACATTATGTATCCACTTTATTTCGTTAGGACAGGGTGTGCAGGGCTGTTTTGAAAAGAGCTCCCTCCCCCGGTTTACACGTCTATCATTTATTTTGTATCTGGCACACAATCAATGCACCCACAACCCCAGTAATGATAGTCCAGTGTCTCTAATAGGATCTCTATTGATGTTATGAAGATGAGTGAAAGAGACCTTTTCTCAAGTCTTTTTCTCAGAGAAAAATTTGTCACACATAAGAAACACATTTGTTCCTTTGATCATTGTCTCATTAGACCACACATTATCATGAACACATCGAGTGGATGAAATTACAGCAGCTAAATTCAGCTTGGTAAATAATAAGAGGGATGTATAAGCAGGGTATGAAATGTTAAATAAATAAATATTTCTTACTATGCATGAGATGGTTATTACACTAATTTTGAAAGGATGTATTTATTTATTTATTAATAATAGTGATGTTATGTTGCTGTTTCAGTTGCTTTCATTATTTTTAATAAATATTTAGTAGTATCATGTAGTATGTATGTATGTATTTAAATAAATAAATAAAAGTCTTATATCACAGTTTTTGTCTCTTTTACATTTATATTAATAATTGTTGATTATTTACGTGTTCATTTATTTATGAAAAACCGTTTGTTATGTTGGGCTTTGTAATAAAGTTACAGGCCAACTAGATTTAATTCCTATGCAAAGCCCATTTTTAATTCCATTCGGAATCATGAGCATTCTATTGGAGTAATGTTTAAAGGCTTGACAGGCCAGTGCATTCTAAACAACTCAGATCCAGGGCAAAGATGCAGTCCATCAGGAGCTCATGTTTATTTGTTATCTTTAGACAGGATGTTGTGGTGTCTTGGGTGAAAGATGCTGAGTCTCTAGCCATCAGAGGGGTCAGGCTGCAGAATAAGGCTCGTCTCCTGGAGCAGAAATGGTTTAAGTGATATGCTTAAGGGCATGCTAGCGGTACACAGTGGCCATCTCAATGAGATGTCACAGAACTTGCATGCCGGCAGCTATGTTCAAACTCCCGACCTTCTGGATGGCAGCCCACTACTTCTTGTTCTTCTACAGTACAGTGATGTACTGAAGCCAGTACTTTTAGGAGTATGTCTGGGAGCTGAGAAGAACTGCACTGGCCACTGTGAACTCAGACAGGTTTATGATGGAGAGGGACGAAGTGTTCCTCTGGTCTTTTTTTTCCTCTGATCTCCTCCACCAGTTGATGTCATCATCCATTTTTTTGTGCCCACATTCTGTTATGAAACTTGCTCTGACTGTGACTTCTGTCAGCTTAGAGCAATATACATAGCAATTTGTTTTTTTTATCTTAAAGGGACAGTTAACCCAAGAATTAATTACTTAGTCATATTTGCATAAGTCAATATAATAACATTACAATGATACATGTATTATGCATAAAATGTGTGTATATAGTTATGCATAATGTAAGCAGAATTTAACATTATTAACTGGGCTTATATAATAGTAGTAGTAGCAAGAACAACAACAACAACTATTATAAATAATAATTATACATAATTGTAAACAAATAATAACTGATATATTATAAACATAAAAAAATAATTAGCACATAATAATAATAATATTGATAATAATCATCTAATCATTTGCTTTTTAATAATAATTTATTAAAAATAAAATAAGTTATTAAGCATTTGTCATACTCAAAAGTCATTCATTATTATAATTAATAGTAGTATTTAATATTTTTTCTTATTTATTTCTTTGATTATTATTATTATATGTAAATTTTAGAGCTCAGGCAAATCTTTTAGCGAATAATTTTCCTTCACTTTTATGCTGTTATTTATTTTTTATTTTTTGGAGTTTTGTGGAGTACAAAACTACATATTTTATAGTCACATTAATATAAAACACTTTATTGATCTAGAAGCTAGTTTTATGTTCCGACTTTGTGGTACATCTAATTGGACCATGAGGTATACTTTGAAAACCTGTCAACAGTGTTAGTATGAGGAAGACGTTAATCTGACATTGACCTGTGTCAACAATGCAGTCCCACTGAGCTGCTGTATTGTTTGAGTAAATAAACCTTAATGGATAACCTGGTCACGTCTGTTAAGAGATGACTCATTGTCTGAATCAAATACTCCCACATGCATGGTCGCTGTGGCCCTTTTCATCAGGTTGTGTGTGTGGTGCTCTGTTCATAGCAGGATCACAGTTTCTCCAGCATTCCAGAACACACAGTTTGACCCAAAGGGGCCTATGTTTCAGACAGGTCAGTCTCTAGGGGGCTCCAGCCCCTTTCCTGCAGTGATGCTGTCAGAAACAGAGTGGCCCACAGCCTGTCAGCCTCTCTGCAGACACTAAAACCCAATCAAACCTACAGCAGTATGTGCTGTTCAGAGGACTATTTATTGTGGTCAACTCATGGCTTTATAATAATAATAACGATAATAAATTTTTCTTATTTCATAAGAAGAAGAAGAGTAGAAAGAAGAATGTATGTATTTGATATTACCTTTATATTTATATACAGTATATATTCATATTTATTAATACTGCTGCATCACTGTGTGGTATGGCAGCACTAGAGCGAGGGACTGCAAATGTCTGCAGAGAGTGGTGAAGACTGCTGAGAAGATCATCAGGACTCCGCTGCCCTCTCTGCAGGCCATTTACCATCACAGAGTCCACAGGAGAGCAAGCTGGACCCCATCCACCCACAGCAGGATCTGTTCACACTTCTACCCTCAAGACAGAGGTACAGGAGTGTGAAATGCAGGACTTCCAGACTAAGGAACTCCTACTTCCCCTCAGCCATTAGACTTTTAAATGGGTGGCCAGTGGATACAGACTAGTCTCACTTATCTCATAGAATATGTGGACTCAACTGCTACAGCTCAGTTTACACATATGTAAATGTTACTGCTGCTATTTCTTATCAAGTTGCTTCATCTTGATTTACACATTGTTAATGTTACAGCTGTTATTATTATTATGTAGTTCAATATTGCACACTCGGACAAACAGATGTATATAGTCTATATTTCTATACACATAATCTATAGTTCTACTTCTGCAACATAGCTATACTTTATTATGTCTATTTTAGATCTTTTTACAAAGTTTGCACTTGTCTTGACATTCAGTGTGAGAGAGAGGCACGCTACGGTTAAATAAACGTACAAAGATGGAGATTAATGCGAGTAGTCTTTAATAAATCCACACAAGGGTAAATCAAGGACAGAACAGGCAGAAGACACATGTAGAGATGTAGTAGACCAGACAACAAACAGTGAGCTGAAACTCAAATCGGTTGGTAAATGAGGATAATTAACAAGACAATCAGACATAGATAGAAAACTGTGTCACACAATACACAGTCCTTGGGTGTGACTATATATTATATATAGAATATATATTATGTGTTATAAAATCATTCATTAATTGACTTATTTATTAAATTGATTGATTTATTAAATGTAATTGTTATTTTGATTTATTATGTAATAATGACAATTTAACACATTCATTAATGTGTAATTATGTTTTTCTGAATATAATATGTAATATGATTATGTAATATGATTATGATGATGATTATCATTTAATGATTCAAATTATTAATTATTAACACACACACACACACACACACACACACACACACACACACACACACACACACACACACATATATATATATATATATATATATATATATATATATTTATATATGAATAAAATAATTATAATAAGTTGTTATAATGATTTATACACTAAATAATAATATAAACAAATACATGAATGCATTATTAACAATAATAATTACAATAACTTGTATGTATGTATGAATGTATGTTACTAAGTTATTGAATAGAGATTGTTTGGGAAAATATCTGCATCCAGTCTTAACGCATTGGCTAGTGAATGAGACACAAAAACCAATGATGTTTTAATATCATTGACGTCATATAGATTTATGCTGAAATGTCTGGGTATTCAGGAAATGTTGTGCTCCAACTGATACATAAATCTTGTCCAGGTTAATGTTGCCATTACACAGATCCTCACGCAGCTCAGCTAAATCTAGGCTTGGCCTTCAGCCAGATACGGTTGGCAGGCATTGTGTGTAGCAGGCTGAAGCGACCTGGACAGGCTGCTCTCTGGGGTGTCGTGTGGCTCTGAAGTCCTTTTAACTGGCATGTAAAGAGAGGATTCATTTAGAGCCTCTGTCTCTTTAACGGCTGACAGCAGAGCTCAGGGGAGGATCAGAGAGCAGCGCTCCCTCTGCTGAGCCTCTTAATCACATCCATAACTACAGAGGACTACAGGCACACACTCACACACACCTTTGTCTGTAGCCAAGAACACTTGGACACTCTTGAATGCAACCACTCAGAAAAGCATATTCCATAATGTATGGGAGACTGGGGCTAGTTCGATTCTGGGGCTAGGGTCGATTCAGAGAAAGAGCCACTTTTTGACAGCCACCTCAAAGTGAAAAAAGTATTTATACCTAAGTAAGACTCTCAGTAACAGTTTTGAGGCAAAAGCTATTTCAGTGGTTTGTATGTTATTTCCAAACACCTACTGTCTTAAAGGGGACATTGGATGCAAAATTCATTTTTACATGGTGTCTTAGCAGTGCGTGGACACAACTACCCTTCAGGGCTGCTGACGGCTGTCCCGTATTAGCATATTTCTACCCTAAGACAGTTGTACACTGCTCGCCATATTTTCCACTCTTGAGCAGCTGTAGCGACAACAATGTCTCGTAAGCAGTAAATGTGTTTTGTAACCGGATGTAAAAGTGAATGTAAGAGAGTCTTCATTTTCTCCCGACATCATGGTGACACAGTGGAGTAGTTTCGTTTTTCATGGTTATGCTCCACCGAATGCACAAAACATTTTATTGTGAACGTTTTGTTCACTTAATTTCCAGGAGCATATTTCTGATACATTATATATTTTATTAATGTTAGGTCCTGCCATGCAGTTTTTTATTCAATTTGAATTATTAAGTAATAATTGCCTCTAATTATTCATTAATTTTTTTGTATTATTTAAACAACAGCTTTATATAATCAAGCATTATATATAATAATATTCTTTTTTTATTTATATTTTTAATGTTACACATTTGGAGTTTCATGAATTGTTCTCTATTCTATTCTATTTCTATTCTATTCTATTCTATATAGATTGTTTAATAGCAGGTTCCCACTGTGTGACAACATACCCTCCTAGGTCAACATACTGTATGTTCAATAAACTGCATGTTTTTTCCTCTTGAACTATAATGATAAAAATATTCTATAAAAATACATAATAGATTTGTTTTTGGCAAAACTTTAATGTGTGTAAGATTATACATAAAGTTAATTGCTATAAATTGCCATCCTATCACATGAATTGAAAAAGCATGCAGGATCCTCAATTCTTCTTTTCTTGAGTTTATGCATGAAGTGTACTTTAATAGTTTATGCAACCTGATAAATATTCATTGGACCAAAAAGTGCTACAACTAATGCCAACCTTTCCCCATGTACTCCATTTTACACACATCTCGTCTATAGACCACCTGCAAAATTCTGATAGCTAAAATCAATCTTGTGTTTCTCCCTCTCTGTCAGCTAATATGCCTTTTTCTGCATTTCATTCTCTCACTCTTCCTTCCTCCAGGCACTCTGGTGCTGTGGCTTGAATCTGCTTTAATGAGCGCTTCATTAAACCACTGGACTTCTCTCAGTCTCATGCCATCCCCAAACCCACGTTTGACGTCATCGACACCTCTAACCATTGTTTCATCTTCTGTCTGACAGGCGGATGGATGTTCGTTCCATTTTAATTGTATGAAATTGAAATTGCTTTAAAACATGATTTCATAGGCTATTATGTTTTTCACGCCTCACTCTCTGTGTAATTGGCTTGTTTATATGCAGCGTTTAATAACGAGTTGGTCTTCGTTCATTCAAGAGAAGTTTGGATTTTTTTTTCATTCTTAATTAAACCCCTGGTGCTGCTTCCAGTTTGCTTTGGAGATTAAACTGAACCTCCCTCCAGATGTGTAATGCTACCTTTGAAGGTCTGAGCATTGTTTCCCTCGTACTATCTGTAATTGAAAGTCAACGTCAGACTTCTATGACGTCCACTAGTCTGAACACGTCTGCGGTGCGCAAGCAAAACGTTCTTGACTTTTGTTTACATTGAATAGAGGGTTGGTGTCTTGTCCGCAGGAGATTGTTTTAATCTCAGCCTATATCATTGATTTTCCTCCAAAACGGTATTTTCTGCGGGTTTATTAACCCTCCATCTCACACTGTGTGGTCAAGGTGACTCGGATCGTGCTGGTTGCTTTCATAATTGACTTTCAAGCTGTTTACTTTAGAGAAAAAAGAACTCCAACCTTCTTGCGTCAGTAGTGCACAATAGGTCATTACAGGGCACAACGTAACTGAAAAGAGATGATTTGTCCATTATGGAGGAACAAATGTGCATAAGGAGCTCTTACTCCATTCATGTCAGCAGCACTGCTCGGGGACGAACAGATCTCGCCATGGAAAACAGCCTGTTGTGACATCTTTGTTTTGCATGAAGGATCTCAAGGGATGTGCTCATTAATCTAATGACTGATACTGGGCCTGTAGATGTTCCAGGCTATATGCTGGCTTACATAAACAGACTCCGAGACTTGGAGAAAGATGCCCTTCTAAAGATTGTGTCATCTATGCTTTCGCTCTGTAAAGGCACGTGGGTTAAAAGTCGAGGGGCACGTACAGGTTCCAGGATTGTGCTTCAGAGATTTAGTGTATATCATGTAATTAATCAGGCTTTAAATTGGTTCCCAGCTGCAGGAGGACATGCTTAATCTACTGAGTGCTTTAAAGTAGACCAGTTTGTGATTTATTTAAAAGTGCAGTGACACAGTGTCCTTACATATTGCGAGACCTTGAGATAGTTTGTTTTTGTTGTTGCAAAGTTGGAGAAATTGGTGTAACTAGGTCTCATACAATCTATTTTATTACTATTCTTGGTTTATTAAGAAGTCATTTTTACTACTACTACTACTACTACTATAATAATAATACAAAAAATCTATATTATTCTCATCGTATTTTATATTTCATATTATAATTGTTTGTTTATACATTTGTAAATAATGTCATGATATATATATATATATATATATATATATATATATATATATATATATAAATGACAATATTATACTTTTATTTATAGAATAACAAGAAATATATTATAAAATGAATATGCATTTACAGTCTATATATATACACACACACAAACACAAACACATACACACACACACACTGTAGTTAATAATTATGTCAATATCATCTTTGTTTGAAAGGTATTATATATTTATTTACATTCAGCAGACGCTTTTATCCAAAGCAACTTAGAATGCATTCAGGCTATACTTTTTCTTTTTTCTTTTTTACCTAATATGTGTTTCCTGGGAATCGAACCCACAACTTTTTGTGTTGCTAATGCAATGTTCTACCACTGAGCCAAACTAATATAAAACAATTGTAATTATTTTATTTTATTAATTTGTTTATATATACATTTATTTTAATTATTTATTTATTTATTTATTATTATTGGTTTGTTTGTTTGTTTAAGAATATAATTGTATATATTTTTCAATAAAGACAGCGACATTGGGGTGGGTGGATGAATTTAGATATGTGAATGTAAGATATGGGAAATATTTTTAATTTTGGACTTTTTTTACTTACAATAATAATGCAATGTAGTCAATAAAGCAAAAATAGTCAAAGACACAAATATTGTTTTGCAGTAAATTACTGCACTGAACTTATTGTTCATTTAAACATATAGTCAAAACGAATCATACAGGATTGGAACGACATGCGGGTAAAGACAACTGTTTAATTTTAAAGCTGGAGAAAGTTAGCTATATGTTTTTGTAATATCCTGACATGTTCTCCTGGGTACTTCACAGTACTCTTCAGTGACTAATATGCCAACACCACCTGCAAGCTTCAAGTAATTGTTTACCGATTCTCCACAGGATGCCGTACCCCTCAGAATCCTTCTTTTCCTGGGATTAATTTCTTCCCTCAGAGCAGCCATGCTACAGGGACACCCAGGAGGTAGGAGGCTCTGAGGCTGCTTTATCCTGATCAAATCTCATGACCATTTACTGTAGCAGAGTGCCAGAAGCTATTAGCTGTATCCTGACAGAGACGCATACAGACAGGGGCTCCTGCTGTCACAAAGATGTCAGTTAGCATCAAGAACGACAGGTGCCTGTAGCCTGAGCAACATTTATTTTTTCCACTGTGTGTGGCTGTGAGTGAGTGAGGGACAAAAGAGAGAAAGAGACAGAAATCCTCAAAGATGTGTGCTTTTACTTCTGTTTTAAACCTAGGAAGCTGCATGCTGCCTACAAAGACGGCTGCCTACTAAGGCAACATACTAAAAGAAATCAAAAACACAAGTGACTGTTTTGAAATGCTCTACATACTGCGTCATACAAACAGAGCTCTGTGCACAAAACGCAGGGGAATCTTGACTCACAAATTGATTTCTGCATTTTAACTTCAGCTACAGATTTCTGTACTGCTGTTTGTTATTCCTAAAACTTGACATTGCAGTGCTTGTATTATTGTTGCCTCATATATGATAAATTGCTTGACATGTTCCTAATGCTTTCAATCAAAAAATGCCCTAAAAAGGCTTATTATAAAATGTCAATTTTAATATAGCAATGCAAAGCCATTTAATATTCTAATATTAACAGAACACAAACTTTTGGGTAAAATTAGGCAGTTTTCTATATATATATATATATATATATATATATATATATATATATATATATATATATATATATATATATATATACATTTATACAATGTAGTTATGAATAAACATTTAACTTGTCTGTCATCTGGATTTATTTGCAATGCATTATGGGATTGTATCCTCTATAAAGGATGATGCTGCCTAAAAATTTATTTTTGATATGGATAAAGAGGTGGGAGGCTTTGAGAGGACTTCTATATCAAATAAATGCTGCTCTGTTGAATAATATTAGAATACATTTTCTGAAGAATCATATGACACTGAAGACTGGAGTAATGATGCTGATAATCAGCTCAGCCATCACAGGAATTAATTACATTTTTAAAATAATAAAAATACATTTACTGTATTTTGATAAACAACTGCAGCCTTGGTGAACTCAATACAATTTATTGACCCCAACATTTGCAAAAGTATTAAATTTTTTGCTTTTAACCTGAAAACCCTGGTGTGCTTAAAATAGTCGTGTGCAAATATACCAACACATGATAATAAGGTATCTGTATCTCAGACCCAAGTGGGAATAACACTCTTCTTCTGGATAAGTGTTTGCAATGGTTTTCTCAGTAAACATCCAACATCCCAAAGAGCAATGCAAACACACTGCACATTCAACTGCAAACAGCCTCTTTCAGCAGCGTGTGTTGTGGGAGCCAATCCGTGACTAATGAGTAATGACTAATTTCCTTACTGAGAGACAGCTCTCTAGTTCTCTAGAGAAGCCCAAAACAATAAAAGTGTTTGTCTATGGACTTCAAACCCATACATTTAATAAAATGTACCACACGTAAATTTGCCGTCATATACAAATCCCTTGCTGGAGATGAAAGTGTAAGCCTGGTGACTTCACCACCCCACTTTGAGACAGCAACATGGCTAATACCCAACGAAACTGATCCGTGACTCAACTCGTCTCGATGGTCCGTACCTGAGCACAGGATTGCGGGGGTGTTAACCAATGTCAAGCCTTTCCAACAGATCTGTCGCTGGAGAATACAAGGTGTCCCCGCTGTCATAACAGAGAGAGAGAGGAAGTGGGACCTCCACTGAGAGTCTCCTTTGATGGGCCATTCGTCTTGGCACGCTCAGCTGATGTCAGATCAGTACTAACCCAAGTGTGAGCTAATGACTCACTGAAACGCTGGTACAGATACTCCCACACCTGGAGAGATGGATTAAACAATGAGACGGGTTTATCAGGTGTCTGCAATGCAATGGTAAATGGTAATGTGCTGTAATTAATCACTATTAGAGCAAACTAATTTGTGCATGGTTATTTGCTATCTACGGTCTGCTGTTAGAATCAAGTGCAGTTGAGTGTTCTCTTTGTATTTCTTCTCTTTCTCTCTTTTTTGTTGCTTCTCTTACTTTGTACATCCCTATTCTGATGGGTGCATCTATTATTTAATCACAAATTTACATGAATATTCTTATTGAGGTTCAAGGAATGGCAGTGTTCACCAGGCCTCATTTGCACTGAAAGAGTTTTTTTTTTGTTATATTTAATGCTTTATCAGCTACCCTTCAAAAGAAGAACTCGACCCAGAGAATATTAGTACTGCTTGCAAACTGAAATACATTTCAAATAACTAATATCAGCTGTTATGTATCTATGTATGTATGTATGACTGAATGAATGATAAAACTGTTGCTAACGTTTAGTTGTCTAGGTGTTCTGATTAGCTTTTATGTTGCTATACATCTGCTGGAGTGTTCTGAGTTGCACTGGAATGTTCTGTTTTGTTGTTGTTTTATTTTAATTTAGTATTTTTTTTAAAATTCATTTAGAGAAATTAAAAAATAATTGTAGTATTAGCCATTTATAAATGATCACTCGTAAACTGAAAAAAAAAAAGTCTGCTGTCAAGAGCGAGCAGTGAGATTTGTTTATTAGCCAATGAATTATAAACACATTCCCAGCCAGTCAGAATCCACCTGACTGAAGAGCTCAAATAATTAAGCAGAAGATGACAAAACTGTATCGGCCACTTAGAATAAACACAGTGTTGTAGTTATCTGGATGCTAATACTGTTAAATGCAAATTTCTAAAATTTCCTTTCAAAACATTGCTTTGTTTTCTTTTTCTTTTTTTTCATCAACCCTACCAGCACAACACGGCAACAGCGGCTCAACCAATGGAAGGAGTTTGGAGGCGGGGCTTATGTTTTGTTCAATGTTTTTAAACCCAGACCACTTTTTTTAAATAAAAAATGTCAAATATAAGGGTAAATGTTTTAGTTTCAAAAACACAGAAATGAAAAAGGCTTGACATTTCATTTGCAAATGATTCCTAATGTCATGGCCGTGATATGAGCCTGGAGCGCCAGGACAATCTCCAACATATATTTGCATGGAAAATAGTTGTTACTCCACTAACTGAATCACACTTGCTAATTACTTGTGAGTGAGTCATGGAGGTGAGTTGCTAAGTGCTTTCTGGCTGTTTCAGGCCAAAGGCCACAAAGACGGACGTGACCTATGCAAATGCCTGAGTGCTAAAATTCAGAGCGGAAAACAAGCCTTTAAACTGTGTGCCATGTGCATATTCTAAAAAGCAGTTAGACTTAGTGAACTCGTTTTTGATTTACATCCGATGTGACATGTCCTAGGGATTGCCTGCATGTGCATACTATGTGTTTTTTAGTGTGCTACAGTAGCATGTGTGTGCGTGCACATGTGTGTTTCTGATGGTGTAACAATTCTGTGTCTGGTGACAGCAAGGTTCTGTGCTCTGTTAGACCGAGGTCACATTGTGTATCAGACCGGGAATGAATCAAGGTGCTTCAAATATGCTTTAAGTTAATTTCATTTGACCCTGTCCTCAGTCACTAATTTCTTCCTCTCCTCACAGCTGATTATACCTTACACTTCTAAAGTAAAACAAAAAGAGAGAGGAAAAGGTGGATATATCAGGCCTGACATAACCAGACTTAAACAGTTTCAGAGGAAAACTGCGCCTTCTTTAAAACTGTGACTCAGTTAATACAGTATATGGAACATTCATATTTATGCGGTTGTCAGATGCTTTTATCCAAATAAATTTTTATTGCATTATACATGTACATTAGATTTTATGAATGCAGTCCCTGAGAATCAAACCTTGGTTCAGCATCCTGTATTGTTTTTGTTCATCTATTTAGCTCGATTTGACATATTGTTTCATTTATTGTGGAATGTACATGTAAGTGTTTCTGGCTTTACTCACCAAGTCTTTATGCAATATGCTTCATAGCTTTTTGAGAATTTACTTGTTTTCTATTTCTGTGTATCAGAAGTAAGCAGACAGTTCTCTTAACTCTGGCTACTAAGAGCCAGTGGATTCTCTTTGAATTGTGATCCTTCAGTACAGACCTTGAAGAGGGCGTAAATCTTGACATTTCAGCCAGCAGGAGTTGTACTAACCATCTTCATCTTTCCCATGTTGATCTTCCTCTTCATGTTAGGCATGAGTTATCTTTATAACACTCTTCAGAAGTGGAGTGTAGGATCTGCAAGGGATGTAGGAGGTGGAGGAGAGATGGAGGAGAGAGCTTCTATGCAAACATCCACTGAATCCTTTTTTTTTTTCTTACTAAAATCAAAAGAAGCAATTTTATCCTCAGGGTACGAGCTGGACATTTATTTATTTTTTTACTGAAAGGAGCCCTCAAGCATTTTTTTGTGACCCAAATTAGATTCTGCCACACCGTTTATACTGCTTTATGTGTGATTTAATCTGACATCAAGCAGAAAACTATAATCTATTCTGTAAATTGTCACAGATGAAGCACTTCAAGTGTGGGAAGGTTAGCCTGATCATGGGGGCGATTTAGTCTTGACATGTTGCAACATTTTGCAACTATTGGTTGTTTATGGTTGCTTAGAAACATTGCAATTTATAATTCGCTGCTTTATTTTCAATGTGGTAATTAAAATATTACCTTTTTATATTTAAAATAGTGCTGTGCAATGACTAATCATGATTAATCGCATCCAAAATAAATGTTTTGAGTACATAATAAATGTGTGTGTGTAGTCATAAGGGTATTTTTATTTTTTATTTTTTTATATTTTTTTATTGAGCTTCATAGATAATCTGAAAGCTGAATATATAAGCTTTCCATTGATGTTTGTTCGGATAGGGCAATATTTGGCTGACATAAAACTGTTTGAAAATCTGGAATCTGAGAGTGCAAAAAAAAAATATAAATCTAAATATTGAGAAAATCACCTTTTAATTTGTCCAAATTAAGTTCTTAGCAGTGCATATTAATATAAAAATTAATTTAGGAAAATTTTACAGTAGGTAATTTACTAAATATATCCATGGAACATGATCTTTACTTATTATCCTAATGATTTTTTGGCATAAAAGAAAAATCAATGATTTTGACCCATACAATGTAAGTATAGTTGGCTATTGCTACAAACATACCAGTGCTACTAATGACTGTTTTTGTGGTCCAGCATCATATATATATAAATGAATGAAAAATTACTCTTTTCTGACAAGTGATTGCATCAGACCACAACAGCGGAGGAAGAAACAAGCATAAATGACTGTAATCACCACTAGCTTCTTTTGAATTTTGGGGAAATTAGCATTTTTTCTAGTTAAAGATGTTTTTCAAAAAACACCCAAGTTGCATGCTACATGATCAATAATCTAAGGTCTTTAAACTGGAATACTTTGTTCTAGACGTTATCAAGATATAATCATGACGTTCGAGTCAGCAAGGGGTTGCATGAGTCAGACTCTTTGATGAAGATGCACATCAAAAGGCAAATCTGTACTACGTATGATCAGAACAATGATAGAAGAGAGTGTGATGAAATTTTTGGTAAGAGATAATTGTAATTGTATTCATTCAGCATTTGATACGTAAATAACTGGATCTAATTAAGCAAAAAACCCAAACCACTGGCAGACAATTTGCAAGTTATTGAACATTATATTAACAGTTAAACAATAACAGCCTTTTTTTAGATTCCAACAAATCCCTGTGAGGCTATGTTTTATCTATGACGGGCTTTATCATTTAATTACGTTCAAAATACAGACTATTATGTGTGACGCACGTTGTGAGACATCTGACACACCATTACTTGGGTAAATCAGAAATGTAAACCAGGGAGATTGTATGAGTTCTGGTAGCTGCAACTCTACCAACAGAGGTTTATCACAACCTTAAGTCACTGAAACGAAACTACGACCTCAGTATCAGATATCTGCCACCAGCAGCCGCTTGTAAAACCACAATAAGTGTAGATTGGACTTTTCTTAGGGTTTTTTTTTTTTTTTTTTGCATAAGCTAGTGTGGTTTTGGCTTTACTGGCACGTGGTGCTGTGTTTCCCCTCTTCTTCTATTTATAAATGTAATGTTCCTTTGCTGAGATCAGCCAAGCTTTAAACAGTGGTAAAAAGCCAAAGCATTATTTGAGACAGGCAAAAAGGAGACTTCCACACCTAATTTTCGAAACTTTCCTATAGGGAGTTGCGTATGTGCCTGAGAGCTGTTTCGGCTAGAAACCAGTTCATTCAATTTCCATCAGAGTCATTTTGGCTGAGATGTGCTTTTGTAGCGTTCTCTTCTGCTACAGAGAAAAGACGCAGTGGGAAGGCAGCTGACATGCATCTCAACACATAAATTCCCCTGAAGCAAGGCAAATAAAAAAAATCACGCTTTCTTCTTCCACCTTTCTTGCCCATCGGTTCTATCTGTCTCTCTCTGTCTGCACAGTTCATCATGTGTAAAATCAGACAGTTCATCTCTTTAAATATTAGACATAGATCAACAGAATTAATTCATCTAAAATATAAGCGATATTATGATTAAGCAGTCTTGAAAAATATCACTTTACATCATTCCATTCAGGTCAACACACACTGTGACTACGAAATAGCTGTTTAAATTAACCAGTAGCAACTGGTCCTAATGAGATGCAAGTTATATTTCACAGTTTTGAATGTGACAAGGTGAATGTAGACAGACAGAGTGATACTAAAGAGTGGACCTGGTCTAACAAAAAGACAAAGTTAAGTGCAGGGGTGTCCAAACAAGCTCCTGGAGGGCCAACGTCCTGGAGAGCTTAGCTCCAAATTGCTTTAACACACCTAACTGAAAGTTGCTAGTACAGATCCTAAAGACATTGATTAGCTGTTTCAGTTTTAATTAGGTTTGGGTCTAAACTCTGCAAGACAATGGTCCTCCAGGAGCAGGACTGGACATTCCTGGCCAGGAGAGGGCACCGTCTTATTATCAGAAGGTTTTCTATCCTAGAACATCCTCTCCCGATGACTGTGATAAGGGCTTTCAAACTGAGACATTCAGGTGTCATAAAGCTACCCTTCACTGTAAAAAATTTCCTGTAGAAATTACAGTAACTTACTGGCAGCAGTTTGCCAGTAACTTACTGTAAATTAAACTTACAGTAAAAATACTGTATTCATATTTACAGTACCATTTAACTTGCTGTAAATGTATTTGCAGTAATATATTTTTTACTGTAAAACACAATTATGTTTTTTTTACTCCTTTTATATATTTTAATACAATAAAATATTACTTTACACTGTGAAATTTACTGTAATTGGTTCACTTTTATTATGTATTGTAAAACTTTACAAATTATTGTATTTCAACAGGTCTCATGTCTCAGTAGTAAAAACTATAAAAAGAAACAAAAGACTGTTTAACTTCTTTTATTGGTTTAATAGTTAAATTGTAATACTTGAAATAACATTTTAATATTCTTGCAGATTGTACTTTCAGTTTTCCAAAAACTTGAATACATTTCATTTATACATAAAAGTTTCATATTAAGAGCATTTTAAAACAACAGACATGAACAGATTCAGTCATAAGAACAATCTTAAAAATTTACTAATTCAGAAAACTCCTGTGTAGAATGTATTTGCTCTTAGTAGCTTATAGTTTTGCCAGCTGAAATCCAGAAACTCCTTAAAGGGATAGTTCACCCAAAAATCTGAATTAGGTCATTAATAACTTACCCTCATGTCGTTCCAAACCCGTGAGACTTCCGTTTATCTTCAGAACACAGTTTAAGATATTTTAGATTTAGTCCGAGAGCTCTCAGTCCCTCCATTGAAGCTGTGTGTGTGGTATACTGTCCATGTCCAGAAAGTTAAGAAAAACATCATCAAAGTAGTCCATGTGACATCAGAGGGTCAGTTGGAATTTTTTGAAGCGTCGAAAATACATTTTGGTCCAAAAATAGCAAAAACTACGACTTTATTCAGCATTGTCTTCTCTTCCGGGTCTGTTGTGAGACAGTTCAAAACAAAGCAGTTTGTGATATCCAGTTCATGAATCATTCGATGTAACCGGATCATTTTGAACCAGTTCACCAAATCAAACTGAATCGTTTTATACTGTTCGCGTCTCCAGTACGCATTAATTCACAAATTACTTAAGCTGTTAACTTTTTTAATGTGGCTGACTCGTGAACTAGTCAGTATTTTGTTCGTTATCTGGCTCAGCTCGGTGTTCATCTTCAGTTCTCTCCTCACAGCAGTTCAGTCAGTGTACTTTTTAAGTAAATGAATTACTCCGGGATATTGGTTTGTTTGAACTCAGAAGTGTCAGCCACATTAAAAAAAGTTAACGGTTTAAGTAATTTGTGGATTAATGCGTATTGGAGATGCGAACCGTTTAAAATGATTCAGTTCGATTTGGTGAACTGGTTCAAAAGGATCCAATTACATGGAGTGATTCGTTCCCGAACCGGATATCACAAACTGCTTTGTTTTTAACTGTCTCACAACAGACACGGAAGAGAAGACAATGCTGAATAAAGTCATAGTTTTTGCTATTTTTGGACCAAAACGTATTTTCGATGCTTCAACAAATTCTAACTGACCCTCTGATGTCACATGGACTACTTTGATGATGTTTTTCTTACCTTTCTGGACATGGACAGCAGACCGAACACACAGCTTCAATGGAGGGACAGAGGAGATAAATGGAGGTCTCACGGGTTTGGAACGACATGAGGGTGAGTTATTAATGGGTGAATTAATTTTTTGGGTGAACTATCCCTTTAATGAAGGAGGATACATGAGGGTTCAGACCAGAGTTCTTCCTTTGCACCATCTTCCCACTTCTTTTGATGACGTGGAACTTTGAGGAGCACTTGCTGTTGTCAGGGTTATCATTTAACCTTTACATAACAGAAAAAAAAGTTAGATCATTTGATGTGAAAAATGTCTAACAAAACAACCAAATACTCACAACACAACCAAATACAGAAATGCACTGCAAATGGCACAGAACACAACGGAAATATTTCCAGGGGACCCAATATGTGACGAACCCGGATGGAGCATGTTTAGTACTCAACGTCTACTTTTGTTTTCTTGCAAAAAATACAGAGATTACATATTTATGACATACAACTTTATATACAATATAAAAAATGTAAAAAGAACATGAGGGTGAGATATTAATCTATACATTAGTAACATTGTAAAAAATAATTTAATGTTATGTTTAAATAAGTTTCATAGGTAAGAAATGTAAGGTAATGTAGGGTCCAAAGATGAAACAGCTAATTTTAAAGTTGAGACACACACAGATAAATAAAGCATATTACGAAAACTTTTTTTGTATAAAATGTATTTATTTGCAACAGTTATGTTAACAGCAAAAATAAGACATTTATGTCCTAAGTACAGCTATTAAGCTGATAGACACCATGCTGCTTTGTCACGAGAACATCCCAGGTTAAAATAATGAGGAAATTACGTTGGCTAAATCCGAAATCGCCCCCTTAACACTCATTCACTCATTTCTACATTAGTCCACTAATACGGTTCACTTGAAGCTGTGAATGAATTCGGACAGCCGTTGATCGCGCATTGGATGTACACAGTCGGGTTCGTCACTTACTGGGGTCCACTGAAAACATTTCCATTGTGTTCTGTGCCATTTGCGGCGCATTTTCGCGAACGAGATTATGTTATTCTCCCGATGCTGATGTACAGAACAAATGTTACATTTGAAGTAGACATATTTTTCTCTTGGTTGTTTAGTTTCCTTAACTTTATGTGTTTGCGGTAACGTTAAATGTGAGACTGAGGGGCGGAGAGGCTTTGGAAAGTGTATGAGCATTCAGGAACTGCACACGAAAACCTTAAATTCGCCGTGTTTTTATGCCCTTTGGCATGATTAATAAAGGCGTATAATGTCTCCACAGAGACGCCAGTGTTTGCACACGACACGAACATTGCGGGTTTTACTCTAGCACTACAAGCATGACGTGCATTTATATGGGGTAATCAGTTAACAGCAAGCGATAATAGCGGGAAAAAATCCGACCGACTTTAAGCTAAATCCACGAAAGCTTTGTTGTTCGGCTAACAGTTCACATGAACACTCACCAGCTCCTGGAGTGGTCAAACCCAAGGCAGAGACCCGTTAATGTCCATATTTTGACGGTGAAACGTTCAGAAAAGGGAAAGAAAGGAAAGAAATATGAATGTTTGCAAAGTGTCACCACAACTCTCTCTAGCTCTCTTCACAGCATAAATGTGAGGTGACTGCGCGCCATACAGTGGCAGCGTTTTTTTATTTATATTTTTGTTTTAGTTAAACCAAAGATATAATATATTTAAAGTAAAATAAGTAATATTTGTACCCACCTTTGCATCTGACTGGTTCTTTTCGCATCTGTGTGTCTTGTTTTCTTCTTTCTCCAAGTGGGAAATAAAACTTGATCTGTGATTGGTCAGGTTTCGCGCTCATTTTTTCTTTACTGTATTTACATTTACAGTAAATTAAAAATACTGTAATTTAGTGTCGCCAAGAGGGTATTCCCCAAAATGTAACTTTAAAATACAGTAATATGCTGTATAACTGTCCTACAGTAAAATACAGTTCATTTTACAGTTAAATACTGTTAAATTTACAGACATTTCTAACAGTGTTTCTATCACACAAAATTATTGTTTTGATGTAGATTCTATACATCAAAAGTAATAAATGCAGTACTGAGGATCATAATCCACAATTATGACTACTTTCATAACTGTGCAGCCACGATCAGACATAATTATGCTAACCTTTTTTATTCCCACGCTCTCTTTCTCCCTTTTCTTCTTCTACCCCACTCATCTCCTCACTTTCTGTCTGTAAGAAGCCACTTCATCGAGTGGAGTTGAGAGGAAATGGTACTGAAGGACAGGAGTAGGGAAGAAACATGTCCTTTGGGTTCAGAGCACTGCAGGCATGGCTGGTTTGTTGTTGGCTAAAGGGCCTTGAGATTGACATTTACAGGTTATTGTATGACAGTGTTATGATGGCAAATTCAGGCAATTAGCACACCTGGGCATCTCACCTAAACTTTCTACTTGTCTATTAAAGCAAATTGCATTAGAATGCTTAAATCATGTGAGTGACAAATATCAAGGCTGAGAATGCAGGATGAATATTAAACTGGGCGTTTAAAGTTAAGTAGGAGCACATCGTTATTTAAAATGCATTAAACTTCTTATCGTCTTCTGCTTGTGAGTCTAGTTAACTTGCTAGTGAAGTGCCTCAAACAAAACTCCGAATCTTTTATGTTAATAACATGGCAAGCTTTGATTCTTCCTCAAATTTAACCCTTTCGAGTCGATTAACGCATATATGCGTTTTGAGTCATTTTCACCTGATAACCCCGCAAAGAACTTAAATTACATTCTCAGTTTTAATCGTACAGATAAGAGCAATACATCAATCGAATCTGTAAAGGGTCTAGTTTTTTTTGGATACAGACATAATAACAAAAAACCTTTGTGCACTTATAAAATAAAGATAACAAACAAGGTGCGCTGTCTACAGTCTTTGTCTCCGCTGATCGTCATGTACAAACATTTCATTAAAATGAACTGTAACTCCGTGAATACTCAACGAAGAGACATGAGAGAGATATCTATAGAAAGCCTGGAATGTCTACTTTTAAACTAAACAAGTGCTGCCGAAAACAAATATTCTGTGATAAAGTAATCCATATGAAAACAACGCAATGTCTGTTTTTCATATCTCTGCTCATTATATCTAATGTGACCACGCCCCCGCGCTGAACGCGCTATTCAGATTCAAACTGAAGCGCGCGGCTTGAATACGCCCACACAGAAGAAAAAGCAGCCAGACTGTTCTTCAAGTTTTTATTTTATTTTACTGTTTGCTTCGCGATGACAGGAATAAGACTTAATTCACCCCAAAAAGATGTGATGTGGTTGAGGATTTGAGAAATGGATTTCCTCAGAAAAAAGAATGAAGCACTTTATTCAGCAGAGATCATAAACATGAGTAAGTCTCTTTTTATTTATTTGTACTAGTTTTCACATAACGTGTAAACATTTTACTAGTTAGACTTTTTCCAAACTATAATTCCTGACTAAATGTATAATCAAGTGAAACATTATGAAGTTTCAATAACAATATACAATACTATACCATTCAAAAGCTTGATGTAAATAATATAAATGTGACAAATAGAGATAACTCTAACAAATGTAAAAACAATGCTTTCAATTTATTACCCCTAAAAAAACCTGAAAAATATTATCAGCTCTTTTCAACATTAATAATAATAATAATAATAATAATAATGATGATAATAAATGGGGTTTATTTGGTAGAAAATAAGTTTGTTAAAATGATTTCTGAAGGATTGTGTGACTAGAGAAAGGATGCCAAAAAATTTGAAAGTCAGCTTTGATTGTCCCTAATAAACTGTTTAACTGCTCCCCCAAGTGGATATTAAATTATGTTGTGGGATAATTAAATATATTCTTAATAAACTACAAACATAAAATTATATACTTTTATTTTGTTCTCACATTCTTTCTTGTAAGTCCTCCCTCAGAGTGGCACAGTTGAATGGGAGGCTCATTATGCAGCTCATTATGCAGGCCTTTGTCTTCTCAGGTGTAAATCACAATGATATTCATGATAGTTGACGCCTACTCGCATATGACTTTTACCAACAAAAAGTGTTTTAGAAAATTTAAATCAATATATTGTTTTCTGTGAGTGAGTAAACAAGATGATTTTCACATCATTCAGAAAGAAAAATTCTAGGCTACAAGCTCCAGTTCTCAGCTTTTCCGGCAACCAATTTTATGTATGTGTTTTATTGCCTTATTCAAGTGATTTAACATTTTTAGTTTTTCACTAACCATGCATAACATTTTTTTTCTCAAAAATACAATCATGTACATGCATGCATTTCACATATTATTATAGCCCAGTTTGTGCTGATTACAGTGATATTAGACTTTACCCATTTAGATATTTATAAGAAACTGAAAAAAGCACAAATGTCAGGGCATGACAAAACTTCTCAAGGCCCCAAAAATACCCTTAGACTCCAGAGGGTTTTAACCAATATATCAGCTTGACTTTGCTTCCAGGTTGACTCAAGAACACCTTTGTGCCCTTACTTGTGGTTGCATAAAGCCAGTCGACTGGAACTGCTGATATTCAAATGCCACTTGCCAGTTTGCTCAGGAAGGTTTCAGGAGTTACAGGTAGCATGTTGTGGTATATGATTTAGTAAAGAGTAAGCCAGGAACAGTGTATTGAATTGAGTACTTTGCACATCAAGGATGTAGTAAGAAGAGTAAGGTTAGAGAATTTCCAGCTGTAAAAAGCAAATACTGGTCTAGATCACCTTTTCAGATGCACTCAATGGGCATTTAAGCAGAAAGTTGCAGTAGTTCAGTTTTCATTTTGAGATCCATTCAGTAGAGCTGGATCAATGAAGGGGAAGGGGAGTTCAGTCGTTTAGATCACGCTTTATGTAATCGGTTGACATCTAGTTTGATCAAACAAAGAGGCATGTAGAGAATCTTTCTGAGATTGCAGATGTGGGGACAGAAGAGTGGAATATGGGGGAAGCAATACTGGATGAACATTCAAAGTGACCTAGTGAAAACTGAGAAAAGAAAAAAAGGACCAAACACTCAACCCAGTGAATTAAACTCAACCCAGAGTCTTTTCAGATGACTTGGTAAGAGTTATTAACCAGGTAACTTATACACCAGATAGCAAATAAATCCAGAAGTATTAGTAAAAAGTCATATGGTTTTGGAAACAGTGTCCAATCTTGCTTTTGAAGCACCAGTATATTGCATATTTGAGCTCCAATCCTTTGAAACAAACCTAAACCATTTAATCAAGGTCTTCAGGAATGCTAGAAACGAGGCAGGTCTGTTGGGACAGGTTAGAGATACACTCTGCAGGACTTTGGCCCTCCAGAAGCTGGATTAAACACCACAGCAATGTGTTATGGCAAGGAGAGTGGTTTTATTTGATTTGTGAAATGTTTGTAACTTGATTTTGATATGGGCCAACTAGGTTTCATTTCTTTGATTGTTGGTTGTTCTAAAGCTTTAGCTTTGAAAGGGACTAAGCAAGACTTCCTGGTAGTTTCAAACATCAGAGAGCTTCAATTTGTCTTCTTAAAGTCTGAAAAGGCAGCTCTAATAGATAAGGGAGTCTGAGAGCAAAAGCGCAGTAAGGCAGAAGATCAGAAAAGATCTCCTGGAGGAGAGAGAAAGGGATGGGTGCCAAGAAACTATTTAGAGCTAAGTGAAGATAATCTCATCTGAGATGGTCTCAAATCGGGTCAGAGTTGTTATGGTGGTACCAGGTTCTTACCTGTCTGAAGCAGTACAAGTATCCCCAAGTTTTAAAACATGCAGGAAATTCAGATATATTTTTCTTTCCCTTTCCCTTCATTTACCATTTTTCCAAGTCACAGCATGTCATTGTTAATATTTTCTTAGTATGCGATGGGAGTAATTTGAGTGGCTCTGTCATATGCCAGCCTAGAGTTTAACTTCCAGAGTTTCTAGTACATTTTAGTTTCTGGTCAGCTCGATTGGCACTGTTTACAAGGCAAAACTCCATGATGTCCCTGCAGTCTAAAGAGAAATATCAAGACAAATCCCCAAAGCCTTTACATTACAGGACTACTCTGCTAAACTATAATTTGCAAACATACTCTTGCCAGAGCTTTTTTTTTTCCTATACTGTTTGCAGCTTTGGAGTTGTCTTTGATTTTGTGTTAGCACAGCTTAGCAGAATTTTGCTTCCACTATCTCCATCCACCCCCTGCTGAAAATATGACTACTTTTAAAGCGAACTCTGCATCCAGAGTGTTTGGAGTTTATCGAGATGTACTTGAAACAGTGTTTTTGCAGCTTACAATTAAACACTCTATGTGTGTTGATGCTGAGGCTGGAAAAAAAACAGTTTGTGTAGAGTTAGTAACTCCTGCATGCAGAGACGGATGATTTTGTGACTGATAAATCTTTGAGCCAAGCTTAGAAGCTTTTTGCTTCAGGCTTAGACAGTTTATTATAATATTCTGGTTCAATGAGAGGTAGGCTTTTATGTTGTTAATGTATTATTGTTATGTCAGTACAGCCAATCCTCTCTCCAGGCCGTTATAATACTTTGCTCACTATGGCAGACAGGAATAGAGGCATTTTTGGATTATTACTGTCAGTGAGAATGGTACAGACTTTGCCATCACCTCAGTTTACCTCATACTTTGAGCCCTATATAATGTTGTTATCAGTAACTGAAACAAGACTGGTTGGTTTTGAAGGTGGCATATTTTGTTGTATCAGCATGTTTGGATAAGCCATTTCTAAAATACTTAAGATTTAGTAGCTAAATTCTTAGGTTTTAATTAATTATAGAGCTATTGTAAATATATATATATATATATATATCTCCCTGTAATATATGGGTATGCACTGCAGTTGTGAATGCAAATTTGACTTTTAAAGTACTAATTTATATTGTAGTAATCTACAAGAATATGATTCATAAGATGCAATCCATAAATACTGAATTAGTTCTTAACATAATTAATATAGTGGTTAGTCGAATTTTAAATCATAAGCAACAGTTAGTTAGTCTGTTGTCTAACTGTTAAGTACATAAAAACGTTGCAGTGCTAGTTTGAAGGATACTGCAAAGCAGTCATTGCTGCATATTAAATATAAACACTATTAAAGAACAGATGCATGCGGTGATATTGAATTATAAAAGCATTGATTTGATTTAAGTGACATATTGTGCTGTCAAATGACTTTGAAGTGGCCTTAATGCATATGCAAGCAAAGAAAACAAAGCAGTGAATGTCTTTGGAGTGTCATTCATGCATGTTAAATATTTAAAAATAAATGTTTTGGAAATTATATCTAGTCTGATTATAGATGATTGTTTTCTTGCATCAGCTGAACTGGTGTCTTTTCAATTACGTTTTGAGTGCTAAATCAGGTCAGATCAGAAGCAGGTTACCCAATGCAATATTGGCAAAAGGTTTTTATTTTTTTATTTTTTTGGCCATCTACAAAGAAGAGTAGGTTTGTGTCTATATTATGCTACTGAGAAAATAGAATTATGTTTAACTTATACTGACACCTAGTGGTGTGGATGTCACATTGCGTAAACGTTTTTTAGATACCAATACTACTGTAGAAGTGCATGATTCAACAATTAGCTATAATTAATTTTTTTCATGAGGAGGAAATGATTCAGTCGCTGTCGTGCTTTTCAACAGAGTTGTCTGAAAGGAGGTCAACCTAGGCTAAATTTTGGCATAAATCCTATAACTGGACATATGCCTACTCAGAGATCACACAGAAAACAGATTAGCAGAATGATCCCCCTGGATGAATGTCTGTGTGGTAAATTCATTCGACTTATCTTACAGGTTCTGCCGATGCCTGTGACAGTTTTGAAACAATGTCTCAACTTTTCCACGCAGAATTTGTTTAGATATCACTAGTTTTTCTGTAACCTTAATCTTTTTGTTTGCATGACAGTTCCTGTAATCCCTGTTTTAGAACATTACACTTCCCAGATTGAGAAAGATTGATCAAATGACTGGGAAAACAAGATTTTCAGAGCAACGACATTACAAATAACTGCAACAGTATATGATCTGATCTGATAAAACTTCCTTCTAGGAGCGGAACAAAAGATTTAGAGAGAAGATTAAGGAGGTGCGTATGGAACAGGGATCGGGTAATGGAAATGACAAGACTGTTTCGGCGCCGCTGGGCATGTCAGATGCTGTTTTGGCTTTTAACTGACAAAGTGCAAGGTGGGCAAAGGCAGATCTGATGGTGGAATGATGTGATGTTAAAAACTGCAACTCCACTGATTACTAATTTTGATAGATTTTCTGTCAGTCTTTCTGTCGGAACACATTATTTGAGTCCAAATGGTTGCAGAGAGTAGAATCACAGACAACAGAAAAGCTTCCTTCAGACAATCATCTGCAGAAGTACACTCAAAAAATGAAATCTGGGTGTTGTTCGATAAAAATAAATAGAGCATTTTGAAACAAATAAAATTAATCAGTTTAAGGGATGTACACAATTATTTTAAATCAGTCTGAACTAAATCCATACAACCTTAAAAGAGCTCAATTCATTTGTGTCGAAACAACAAAAAATAATGATTCAAGTCAAACTATTACTTTTGCGCATGCGCTGATGACAGGAAATCCACGTGACCTCGCCAGTTATCGCGGGCGCCATTATGTGGTGGAGTCCAGTCTATGGTGGAATGCTGTAGAATTGGTAAGTTCAAAAATCCTTTATTTTCTTTGTCTGCATTGTGCTGATAGAGAGTAAAACTATTTAAATCAGTCAGAATTCAACATTAAGCGGATATTTGACAGCTTATTGGATTATTTGAATTACTCTATTAGTCACATGTTCATACTCGATAAAAACATAGTAAATCGATATAAACGCCTGCATGTATGTACATAATTTAACATTAATGCGGTATTTGCTTAGTTCTAATTCCTGTTGCAAGCGTTATTTTACTAGATTGTTTCAGTTAACGTACTCGGGCTTCTGTTGTTGAGCGTACTGTTAAGTGATGCTTCTGTACAAGTAAAGACGAGAAGACTGCGAATTAATGTAAAAACGAATTAACAAACAATGATGTCAATACAATTATATGCTTGATGTTAATCAACAAGCAGCCAGGCGGCGTGGAATACAGTATAGAGCACATGCGTACTAGGCATGTGTCATTTGACTATGATCGCACAGGATTAGGGTGCACGCGTTGTAATACGTTGTATTGTTGTTACAGTTGCTGTAATTGAATGAGAATGATTTAAAGACAATTTGATATTTGTTTGTATGAAATATAATGATCGAAACTTCCCTTCCGGGCAGCATTTACATTTTATATTGATTTCAGTTATAATGCATATTGCATGGGAAAATCAGCCTCGGTTTCGTCGGTAGAGCAGGATCGCCCGTTTTCTTCAGAATTGTTTTGTGTTTGTATATATTATAGTTTTACTGTTGCTGAGCATGTAATAGGTGAAACATCTGTACAGGTAAATACAAGTACACTGCAAATTTATGTAAACATCGTTTTATTTTACAGGTTTTTACAAGAGCTCATTAAATAGCAATCCTATACTTGGGTTATAGTCTACTTTTTCACATGGTAAGTTGTATTAAGTATGTTCTTAAATTGGTTTAGAAAAATGTCTCATTATTACTGTAATAAAATAAAGGAAAGTTTAAAGTGTTTTATTAGTGTGTGCTTGGAAATACCTAATGTTTTCATAACCAACATACGAATGGATAATGTAATTTTCTGATTTCATACAATTTGATAGTTATTTTACTATATTGTTTCAGTTATGAAATTAGCCATTTCATTCAGGTGACTGCTGCTGAGCAATCTGTAGGAGATTTCTCTGTTCAGGTAAAGATGAGAACACTGCAAATTTATGTAAAAATGATTTTTATATTTTTATTTTTATTTTACAGGTTTACAAGAGCAATAAACAGCATCCCATGCTTGGGTTTTAGTAAACTTTTTCATGTGGTAAGCTGTATTAGTGATGTTCTTAAAGGGTTAGTTCAGCCAAAAATGAAAATGATGTCATTAATTACTTACCCTCATGTCATCCCAAATCCGGAAGACTTTCGTTCATCTTTGGAACACAAATGAAGATCTTTTTGATGATTTCTGAAAGATTTCTGTCCTTTCATGAACAGCGACACAACTGAGACTTGTGTTTTAATAAGTTCGATGTTCGAAAGTATGATGAACAGATTTAATTTAGGTTTTTACTTGCATATAAACATTGATCAGCAAACATCAACGGAAGGTCAACTGAACCTGATTGATGCCCAAAAACAGAAGCTCAGACGTGCTGCGTAACGAGAATGAACCTCATCGGTTCTCGCATGTCAAACAAACATGCTCATGCTTCCGTTCACCACAACTGATGAGTTGATGAATGTTTATATGTGAATAAATTGCAAATCTAAATCTGTTCATAATATAAAGCGAGTCTTCAGAGAAATGTGACTTAACCGCTCAATTTATATGGATTCGTTTTATGATCTCTTTATGTACTTTTTGAAGTATCAAAGTCTCAGTTGCATAGCTGTTTATGGAGGGACAGAAAACTTTCAGAATTCATTAAAAAAAAAATTATTTGTGATCCAAAGATGAACGAATGTCTTCGAGCATGACACGAGGGTGAGTAATTAATGATAGAATTTTTATTATTAGTTGAACTTTCATATAGATTGCATGTCCTGTTATACTTGGTTATCGATATGATATTGTCAAATAATCAATGTTTTTGTGTTTTTTTTTTTTTTTTTACAGAACAACAGCGTAGACATGGAAAGAGAATGCATTCTCAAAAAGCACTGTGTGTATACTTAAAGGAGGACCATCTACAGCTGTTCAAGGAGTACAATGTAAGCAACTGCTTTTCTCTTCTTCACTTTTATGTTTACATTAAAATCTAACCGTACCATTCTCTACTTATGGTTCGGCACGCACTTGAACCGCGGTCCACCTCTAATGACGATGCGAGTGCCGTATGCTGCTCTAACGTCTAGTCATGAACGCTGTTGCTATCTTTGTGTAAACAAAACTCATTTAAGCCTTGCTAACTTAAACATTCAAGAGCAAGACGCAAAAGATGATTTGTGAGTGTGCTCATCCAAAGCGCCCACATGTTTTTTTTTTTTTCAGAAAACGTGCAAATACTGAGTTCTCTTTCAAGTCTTGTGCTTCAGAGGCCAAATTCGTACAAAAATTATATCAACATGACCGTCTTGGTGAGTATCCTAGCAAACATAGTCTGTTATGTCTTAAGTGAAGTTTATTAAAAGAGAAAGACATTGTATGTGTAACAGTATGTACTGGATCGTCAAAAAAACTATTCTCACTGCCTGTGTTTTTAATGTTAAATCACACAAGAAATGACAAAGAAATTACTAACTAATCTTGACTGAATAGCTGATGTTACTTCAATAATGATTAATCTTTAATTTATTCAGTAAAGATAATATGCAGTGTTTTATATTTGATTATCCATTTTCTGTACCTAAGGAGAAGTAGGGCCTAATGGTTAGAGAGTCGGACTCCCAATCGAAGGGTTGTGAGTTCTAGTCTCGGGCCGGCAGGAATTGTAGGTGGGGGGTATGCATGTACAGTTCTCTCTCCACCTTCAATACCATGAATTAGGTGCCCTTGAGCAAGGCATCGAACCCCCAACTGCTCCCCGGGCGCCGCAGCATAAATGGCTGCCCACTGCTCCGGGTGTGTGCTCACAGTGTGTATGTGTGTGTGTTCACTGCTCTGTGTGTGTGCATTTCGGATGGGTTAAATGCAGAGCTCAAATTCTGAGTATGGGTCACCATACTTGGCTGTATGTCACTTCACTTTTCACTTTCACTAAAAAAAAACTACTGTTAGATATCTGAAAAAAACTGAAAAGCACTGTTTATTTTATTTGAATCTTTGATCTATTGTATTTATTTGTAATGTTGCTTGTAGTTTGATTATTTGTTCTTATTAATTGTTCTTATTAATTTTTATTTTACAGTAGTCCAATTTTACCACATTTTATTTGTCTTGCCCAGGATTGCGACTGGATGAATGCTAAAGAAGCCATAGAGCAGATGGTAATGGGGATCTACATCGTCCAATCCATAGACGCCAACCAGGAGATAAACCTGTGGACGTTGGTATCCTGATTGAAGGGACCGAGGTTCTCTGCTCTTTGAAGAACGTGTAGCAGTGGCCATGCTGTTTGGACTTACTTACGCCTTGAACCTCAGCTACCCACAAGAACTCAAGGCTACATTTGAGGTCATCCAGAAAGTGTTCTTTATCTTGGATGGACAAAAACTTTCACTAAAGGTACCAGCCCTTAAGAACAAGATGTTGGAGTAAGTTACCTTACGTGTGTATTCTCAAAAGACTAAATCTTGACTCTAGCTGTGCATATACATTGAAATATAATGTTGTTCATCTTGGATGATATTTTTTTGTATTTTTTTACCTGAAAATTTGCCTTGAAATAAGAATAAAGAGAAACTTTTGACATTCACTTTGAGAACATTTTATTTGTGCAGTAAATTACATTTTGATAGACATGTCAACAATTAAACATTTGTTTGATGTAAATAAAGTTGTACAATTAACTTAACGATAGTAGTTGACACAATATTTCTGGTTTTCTAAATTAAGTGATTAAGATGAATTGGCTCAACAAGATTAAATAGTTTATAGATAAATACGATAATATGATTCAAATGAAAATGATTTGATCTTGTTGGTTCAAAATGAATTTTGCTCTTGGGTTCCATTTGCCTAAATTAAGTTGAGACAACACCATTCAAATGTGTGGAAATAGGTGTCATAATTATATTAAGTTAGACCAACGATTTATTTTTTTGAGTGTAGCATACTTGCTCATTCGTTTGTTGCAAATTAGTCCTGCCACCTCTGGCATTTGTTGAAATACAATTCCGCTGTAATAGCACTGGATTATATACTGTCTGGGAACATACTGTATATGCTTTTCATAAATGCCAACTCAATTGAGTTCTGTACTGAAAGACGGGGCAGGGGAAGAAAATTGTGAGTGTCATGAGAGGTAAAGTCAGAAATCTGCTGATTTTGTGCATTCAAAAGAGGATTTGCGAATAATCCAACAAAATACATAAAAGGAAAGAACTATTATAGTGAACAGTGCCGTGTCTGTCAAAAAAGTTAGAAAATTGTGGTTGTTACTGTGTGGAATTATCGAAAAGAAGGAGGTGGATGGTAGGAGACATCTGAGGGGGAAAATGAAAAAGGCTAAAGACAGAACGAGTGGGAGAAGATGATGTTTCTGGGCATGTGACTCCTCGGACTGTCCCGTGCACTGTCCTATTGTCTTTCTTCACGGTTTTCGGCTGTCTGTTTTTATAGGCCTCAGAGACAAGCGCATGGACACATCAGGCTATTTTGAGGGGGAAGCTGGTTTTGTGATTCCAATGACGTCGAGAACACTGCCCTCCTAGTTTAGGCCGATCCCATCTGATGAGCCTCCAGCACTCTCTCTGGGTCCACACTGAACTCTCTGGCCCTGCTCCATTCGTGGACAATTCCCTACTGCTCTGAAATACAGCATAGATATTGCAGAGTCTGCTGTTATGCATGACTGGGTGTGTATTTGTGTGCAGATGTGCGTGAGGGGAGAGAAAGTGATGGAGAGAGAAAAGGCAAAACTTGAGGAACTTACTTATCTTTCCTATATTTATTTCTATATTTCTATAATATATGTAGTTTCTATATTTATTTCTATATTTATTATTTTTATTATGAATATTTCAAAATTATTTTTACAAATTATGATAAATTATACATAATTTGAATCTGATAATATTGCATATATTATAAATAACTACATATTTACTATTACTTTGCTGTAACATTACCAAATTGTGTAAACGTATTAATCATGTTTGTGTTTATAATCTAAATGTGTTTATAATCCAAATCTAAATGTGGTGAAGATGACTTTGACTTTGAACATGGAATAGTTGTTGGTGCCAGACAGGCTGGTCTGAGTATTTCAGAAACTGCTGATCTACTGGGATTTTCATGCACAACCATCTTAAGGGTTTACAGAGAATGATCCAAAAAAGAGAAAATGTCCAGTGAGCGGCAGTTGTGTGGACGAAAATGCATTGCTGATGTCAGAGGAAAATGGGCAGACTGGTTAGAAATGAAAGAAAGGCAACAATAACTCAAATAACCACTCGTTACATCCAAGGTATGCAGATGTCTGAACACACAACACATTGAACCCTGAAGCAGATGAGCTACAGCAGCAAAAGACCACATCGGGTGCCGCTCCTGTCAGCTAAGAACAGGGAACAGAGGCTGCAATTTGCACAGGCTCACCAAATTTGGTCAATAGAAGATTTGAAAAACGTTGCCTGATCTTGATGAGTCTTGATTTCTGCTGCAACATTCAGATAGCAGGGTCAGAATTTGGCGTAAAGAACATGAAAGCATGGATCCATCCTTGCCTTGTCTCCATGGTTCAGGCTTGTGGTGGTGGTTTAATGGTGTGGGGGATATTTTCTTGGCACACTTTGGGCTCCTTAGTACCAATTGAGCATTGTTTAATTAAACGCCACAGACTACCTGAGTATTGTTGCTGACCATGTCCATCCCTTTATGACTACAGTGTACCCATCTTCTGATGGCTCTTTCCAGCAGGATAATTCACCATGTCACAAAGCTTAAATCATCTCAGACTGGTTCCTTGAACATGACAATGAGTTCACTTTACTCAAATGCCTCCACAGTCACCAGATCTCAATCCAATAGAACAGCTTTGGGATGTGGTGGAACAGGAGATTGGCATCATGGATGTGCAGCCGACAAATCTGCAGCAACTGCATGATGCTATCATGTCAATATGGACCAAAATCTCTGAGGAATGTTTCCAACACCTTGCTGAATCTATGCCATGAAGAATTAAGGCAGTTCTGCAGGCAAAAGGAGGTCAAAGTCGGTATTAGCAAGGTGTACTTAATAAAGTGACCAGTGACACTGCACACACACACACACACACACACACACACACACACACACACACACACATATATATATATATATATCAGACCCACTAGCACCCCCTTTTGGCCCTCTGAGGTCAAGAAACCCCAATTTAAACAGCTCTCCCTTATGAAACAAAAATATATTGCAGTATATTGGAAAATATCATGTAATATATTAGGCATATATTCTTAAATATATTTATTTTTTCCAATATATTGCAATATATTGAAAGCGGCAATCATTTGTATATTTTGCAATATATTATATAATATATGTATCGTCAATATATTATTAAATGTATTTAAATATATAAAATATTAGAAAATAAAAAGGGAAAATAATATATTACAATATATCACAATATATTTTAAGAAATATATTGGTAAATATATTTTCCTTTCGTAAGGGCTACTCTTCAATGTCATTGCATGCTGTAGCATTAAGTCTTTTTCATTAAAATACGTGACAGACTGTGAGTTAGCGTGTGCATCATTGCATGTTTATCTGTCTGACATGTGCGTGTGCTTGTCATCACTATCTGTTCCTGCTCTAATATGTAGTAGCTCATCTCAGTGTTAGTGCTCCAAAGCAGACTGGATTGCATAAACCCTTCACAATCTGCGTTTTAACCGCAGGATATGAGGATGAAAGGCTGGCTCACGGCTGCATGGAAACATGAATCAAATCTCCCTCCTGATGGAGGAAAAATACCTTTTTTGGATCTTTGACAAACACTTTTTTACAAATTAAATCCTTGCCGAAATGGTCTTTGGTTATGAACGAATGCACATTGAATCTAATAATCTTGCGTGGGATTAAATTAAATTTAAACGCAAGATGGCAAAACAGTAGAAATCACTCAATCACTTATTCTTTTATTCGGATGGTCTGTTTTCTTTAGATCTCTTTCTTCAGCTATGATGAGGCAAACACATTATTTAAAACCTTGTATAGATTTATACAGATAAGAATGCATATTTAGTCATGTTTCTTTTTGCTTGTGTGAAAATCTATAGATTTACTGCCCTTGAGTTTGTTGACATTTCAAGGTTGAACTCCTAGGCTTGACAACTACTAAACTTGATAATCAGCTTGTCGACTCCAGTGAAAAGCAATGTCCTGGTCCCGAGGCTGTATACGTCCTCAATGTACATATTCTGTCGTTAACAACAGCTGACAATGGAACTGTTCATTGGTCAACACAGATGCATGTTTCACCTACATGTCATTCTGTCTCAATCAGGATTGCTTCAGGGCTTTAGGTTCCTGTTGTATTCTACCCAGGAGTTAATCTTTGACATTTTGCTAGCATTAATGATTTACCGTATCCCTAAATGAGTTCACCACCTGTGAGTGATGCACACATATTTTCAGCGACCACCTTTTGGGAACCTTTGTGTTAAAAACATACTTGCTGTGGGCTTACTTAGCAGCTTAGTATATAAACAACTATATTTGATAAGTTCTTGCTTATATTCTGGAGCACAGACCATTATAGATGATCAAAGGTCTTCTCATCTGCCAGGAGAGAGAACCAGGGTATGAAATGTTCCGAGACTTCCCAAGAAATATTCCATGTTCCACAGTTTCCATGGGAACCTTCTAGCATTCCAGCTTTCTACATCCTGCCTGAGTTTTCTGTCTGTAGATGTGACACTGAAGTCCATTCAGCTAATGGGACTCTCTCCAAACCCCAAGAACACAAAGTACTAGCGTGCAAACTTACCACAGTGTGGATTTTAGAAAGTGCACAAAGACTTCATGTGCACAATTACCATCAGGGGTGTAGGTGTACGGAAATTCCTCCCCTGCACTATTTCGAGCAAATGTGTTCGCATAGAGGTTTTCAAGAGCTGGAGTGAAGAAATATAAATTTAAACTCAAAGAGACATGATAGTCTGCACATGACCTGATATTTTATTTGGACCTGGTCACCCAGAATAAGGCGAGATGAACATCACAGAGTGCTAAACACTCCTGCAGTGTGTGTTTCATTCATACTCGAAGCCGGAAGACACTCGCACAGAAAGTCATACCAGGAAATTCCTAATATGGGCAAAAGCATCCAGCTATCGCTGTATGAACAGTTGATTTCACAGAAAAACAGAAATGTTTGGAAACACGAAGACATTAAACATACGATTGCGACAAATATATGGTTTATGAAAATTATTATTATTTGTTATTGTCCAGCAGTTATAGATTTCTAAGCCAATTAAAAGCTAGAAATTAGAGAAAAACTGAAACTGCCTATAGTCTCCACTACCAGTCAACAGTTTTTGAACAGTAAGCTTTTTAATGTTTTTAAAATAAGTATATTCTGTTCACCAAGTCTGCATTTATTTGATCCAAAGTACAGCAATAAAGTAACATTTTGAATTTGATTTCAAAGCTGAACTTTAAGCATCATTACTCCAGTCACATGATCCTTCAGAAATAATTATGATATTCTGATTTGCTGCTCAAAAAAAAAAAAAAAAAAGAAGAAGAAGAAGAAAACACTTATGATAATGTTGAAAACAGCCGAGTAGATTTTTTTATTCCAACACTTGCTCTATAACATTTTTTTTGTAGGGTCTGGGACAAAAATGTATGAGTGTGTCCCTGTAACAATGTAAGATTTTTGAGTCTGGAAGAAGGAGGCGAGAACCGGTGGACATTTAAAGAAAACTTTAATAACAAAATAAACACAAAAGAGTGCGACAGCCCCTCGAAGACGACTGTCGCGCACAAACAGAAACAGGATCAAAACACAAAATAAAATCCAGGCCTGGTCCTCTCTCATCTTGTACTGCCGTCACTCGTCCTTTTATCCTTCCGGAGCTCCTAACACAGTTCATTCATCTATATCCATTGGGCTCTACAGACCTCCAGAACCTGCAGAAACAGATCAGCATCAGACGTTTAGTGGTGCTTTCTGTGTGATTTGTTACTGACTATCAGAATTATTTATTATATAATAATAAGTTAAATTCAGTGATTTTTCACCCAAAGATCTGTGTGCTGTCATCAACCCTGTTCTCTACATCACTGGCAGTCAAAACAATCCAGACATCAGTATCAGCAGACATTTTCCTAACAAGACCCTAAAAAGATTAAACAATTACATTGTATTCAGATAATGCCAAAATTCAGTTGACTTCACACAGGTATACTTGTATATGTATCCAAAGAAAACACACACAAAGACCCACACACCCAAACAATATATTTCACTCACTTGTTCATGATGATCAGATCTGCTCCTCTCTCTGTACAGTATCTTCTGCTCTCAGTCCAGCTCTTCTCCTCAGAGGAAATTAAGTAAAGACTAGACTGGTAGTACATCCATCCACCTGTTAAAACAAGCAGTTAAGTATTAGCACTTTATTCCCATCCACACACACACACACACACACACACACACACACACATATATATATATATATATATATATATATATATATATATATATATATATATATATATATATATATATATATATATATATATATATATATAATGTTGTTAATGTTGAATGTTTGTGTATCTGTGATGTTGTTCATGATTACTCATTTCAAGATGTCTTCACAGGTCATTGTTCTCCCACTGTAACTGCTCTCTTTGTTTGATTAGATCATCACTCTTGGACAATAATACTGTTACGATCATCAGCTGGAGTACCCATGAACTCAGGACTCTGGCATCTTCTATTTCCATTCCCAACTCCATGTCCCATAATCCCGTTCTTAGTGCTAATCACAACCAGGTGTTCCCCATTACTACTCCCCTATATAAACTGTGTTTGGACTCTCAATCATTGCGAAGTCTTGTTTAGCCCTGTATAGCATTTCCGAGTATTTTCCTTGTGTTTTCCTTGTGTTTGTCCTTCCTGTGTCTGATCTTGGATTGTTTATACCGACTCTGATTCTCGCTGCCTGCCCTGACTTCTTCTTGTTACTGTTAATGATTCTGGATATCCCTGACATGCCTGACACAGTGATTACTGCCTGTCCGACCATTCTCTTAATAAAGTTCTGCATATGGATCCGAATGTCTCTGACTCATCTTTAAAAATACTTTCTTTTCAATTGTCAGGTTAGTAGCTGGTGTGTCTCTTGTGTGTAGTTTGTGGGGGGGGGGGGGGGGGTTGTATGAATGTGAACACACAGCACTATGACTGCAGTCAGCAGAAGAACACACAGCAGAGCCAGACACACTGCAGCTGCTCTGGAGCTTCTGATCTTCACAAAGTCATTTCCTGAACACTACGTACATGATGTAAAAAGACTGAACATGTGCAAACTGTGAAATTTAATCAAAGAAATGAATGTGATTACCTGTGTGCTGAAGTGGTTTGCGTGTGTTTGTGTCATTCCTGAATTCATAATCTCTCACACAATCAGCACTCACGTAGACAGCCACCGCCATCTCCACTCTCTCTTCTCTGTTGATTCCCTCAGTCTCAGTCCCAATGACAATGTCATAAATAGGACAAGCATGATTTCACGAAGTACAACATGTTCCTGGATCAATATCCTTGTTGATCCTGGAACAACATTCCTATCAACCAATCCGAATTGAGATATAACTTTTTAAGAAATATTTGTTTTAGGCTTAAAATCAAGGTTAGGTGCTTCTACACTCTTGTTAATCAGCTATCATTTCCCACTGATTTTAGGAATAAATTATGGGTAGGGTTAGGTTTAGGGGTAGGGATTGGGTTAAATTTATATTTTTAGACAATAATGTTGATCCAAGATCATCAAAAGATGTTGATCCAGGAACATTTCTTACTTGCCAAAATCCCGGCGACCCATAAATAGTATCAGACATCTCGGATCTTTGAATGTCCAATACTAATATTCTTTGATGATGTTGAATGTTCTTTTGTGATTCAGCTCACAGACAAACTAATATAACTAAATGAAATGGAACTGGCATGCAGTAAATGTGTGAAGCCTAAGATCATGTGACATTAAACTGTGAAGTATGCTTATAGTGATTTGTAAAAGATCTGCAGTAACAGACCAACATTAGATGTTCATTGTTGCTAACTGTGTGGTATGATACTGACAGAGAATCATTTATTCAATTATAATAAGTTCAGTTTGATGATAACTGACCAGACGTCACAGGACTTAGCTTAGCTTAAATTGGATAATTAAGAACATCTACACAATCTAGAGACTTAACTATTATAGATGTGAAAGTGCAAATGTTAAGAGCAAATTATTTTAGGCAAAAGTGTCAAAACTTCCGGAAATCTCAAGTCTTCAGGAAATGTCATTCCTGTCAGCTTTTTTATTCTTTGTTAGGTCATCAAAAAGTCAGCAGGCCCTATGCCATGTTTAGAGGAAAATATAGTCTCATTAATGAAAACATATGCTAATATTTAATTGTTTATAAGTACATGTCGACTAAATGCTGAGAAGTCCTCAAACAATGATGAATAAAATATGCAAGCACTAGCTTTAATTAAAAGTTCTGTTTGCCAACAAAATGATGATTGTACAGATGAATTACCCTTGTGTGCCGTGGTTAAGATGAAATGTTTTATTTTAAAATGTGAAAGATTGAGTTTGTATTGCCTCTGATAATAGGTGTCATTTAAGATGCAGCCCACAGTTCTAACAAGGTCTTGAAAGTGTTTCGGAGCCTTGAGGAATTTTAATGTTTTGAATCTCTTAAGAAGTGACCTATTTACATGGCGTTAGATAATTTAATTTCCTCCACATTCACACACACACACACATACACACTCATATTTTAGACTGCCTACTTCAAACTGAGATGTGAGTTATTAGTATGAATTTTTATGCATTACTTAAAACAAACGGAATAAATCTGTGTCTCTTAGAAAGAATTTCGATTTTGGCCAACTGTGTGTCAGTGGTAGAGATACGCAATATAACAGTAGAGTGGTAAGTGAGTGTGAGGGCAAAAGATTTCCCCACACAGTTTTCACAACTTGATGTGGATTGGCTACACTGACCGAAGGCTTTTATGAAAACCACAGATCACACTTCTGCATTTTTTTGGCATTCCTGCTGACAGACACTCAGTTTGACCCAGTGCATTATGGGTGAATTTTTCCATACCCATTTGCAAAGGGGAATATCATAACCCTTTTCATGATTTTTCTAACCATTTAGGACTTATAATAATAATAATAATAATAATAATAATAATATGAGAATAGGGAAGTCCACACCACAACCATAATGGAAATGACACAAGAACTATATCACAGCTAATTTTGTCCAGCTGATGAACATTACAAAATAAAACAATAAATCATTGACAGCCAATACGTACCTAATAAGTACATATCTTTATTAGACTATAATTCATAATCAAGGAACTTGACGGTTATTACTATATCTTTAGATATACAATGTTGTGTAAGTTTGGAAACAAAAAAATTTAAATGGCATTAATTATTTAAATTTAAATTAGCGTAAATTACATACCGCCTACCAGTATGTAAGAGATATACATTTCTGAGAGTGAAATACGGCAAGAAGAGCGTTTTGGCATCCTCTTTCACCCTTTGTGCCCTCTATCCTTTACTCACTATATCTCTATGTTTGAGAGTGTGTTTGCCACTGATTATTTCCACTCTCTTTCAACTCTAAGACTTCTCCAGGTGTTGGTCTGCCTTTTAGCAGGTCGAACAGCCACCTGTGGGTAACAACAGCTCCCTCTGGTCCATCCCCACCATCTGCCCGACACACGAACACACACACGCCTGTATTCACATACCGACATGACATCTGATGAATACTAAATATGAGGCGCCATTATTTTAGGTGTGTTCTGTGAATGTAAAATATAGTTTGAAATGTTGTTGTATCTCAACTGATGCTAACAACATCAAAGTTGTCGGTTGAATTCTCATACAAGCAAAGTACTTATGTGTTGAAGCAGCTGATAAAAGCATTAAATGGTTTGTCCAGATGTTTAGTTGATGTGTATATTAGTGTTAATTAATTTCAGTACATTAAATCAGGGTTTTTACCTATTAAAGTCACTTTCTCTGTGGATTTTAGTGGCAGTTGAACATTGTTAAAGATCATTGCTGTGAAATTATCACAACACTACTGATTAACAGGCTGATTGCGCAATACTGATTACTACAGCACTACTAATTAAATACAGAATACAAAGAGCACAATCAATCTTATTACAGTCTCAAAAGACTGTGGGAGACACAAACACTGCCACTGTCTAAACAATGCTTTAGTTTTACAACCTTATACTATCCCTAAATTATATGTCATTAAAGAGGATATTTATCATTTGTAGTTTCTGTGATAGAAATAACTCAAACTAGTCTAGAACTTCTATTGTGGTGTAAAGGTCAATTCAAAACACACAGACAAATTCCAACAAACGCCAAAAATGGGTGCCGTCAGAATGAGAGTCCAAACAGCTGATTAAAAAAATAATAATACCCGGGATATTTGTGTACAAAGATGTTTCAAAATTTTCAGGACAATGGCTTTGTACCATTGGCCTGGAAGAATTTTACTGTTATGCCGGTACCCCAAAATACCTCATGCAAAATTGTGCTCACATCAGTTCTCTGCACATGAATTTATTTTTAGAAAAAAAAAGTGATCAAAAATGTATATTTTGAGTTAATATGTTTGTAAATAATTGCACCATTAAGCACCTATATGATTCACCTGCTCAGAATCCAGGAAATTTTACATTAATACCCATGTTGCTATTGTGAACTGAAGTATGTAAAAGTGAAGTTGCTCTTTTCCATAAAATGAAAGTGAATGGGGACCAGGGACGGTCGAGCTTCAAAAATGCACCCTAAAGGCATCATAACAATTTATCATACAACTTAAATTCCAAGTTTTCCATGGTCGTAGCTTTGTGTAACAGACTAAAATTAATGTTTAATCTTACTATTCACTTTCTAAAAGAGCAACTTGAACATTCTGCTAAACATCTCCTTTTGTGTTTCAAAGAAGAAAGAAAGTAATGCGAGTTTCAAAAGACATGAGGGTGAGTAAATGATTTCAGAATTTTTCTTTTCTGGATGAACTATTGCTTTCACTTCAAACTAGTTTAACAGGACAGGTAAGGTACCGTGAATGAAAAATAGAAAGAAGGAATATCTCAGACACTGTATTCTCTTCAGGGCCCCTGAAGGAAGGATGTAAAGAAGGGGGAAAACTGCTTCTTCTTAAGATGTGCTGTTCAATGGATTTCGGGGAGCTGAATCAAAAAGACAGAGACATTTTTTTTCTTTACAAAGAGTGTGTGCGTTTGTGTGCATGTGAGAACAGCTGAATATGCATCTCTTTTACTTAGTTGAGGACAATCATCCGTATTACGCTGCTAAGTCCCAAGGACATTTCCCCTGAAAAATAAAACAGAAATTCTCATATCATTAAAAGCAGAACAAGACGCACATCAGTGAGAGGTTTAAGCTCAGTTTTGTGTATCACAGACTAAAACCAGATTTTATAGTCATATTCATCTCGCTGTGTTCCCCTCTACTGCATTACAGGATTTGGTCTTTAGCATTACTATTGATTGTTTTGGCTGTTTCATGAAACTACAAAGCAAGAAACATTACTGAACTCTCATAAGTGGGGTTGCCTCAGTCCAAGTTTGCAGTTCTTATCCTTTTTGGGCCCTTTTTTTGGGCCCCAGTGTGTTTTTTTAAACCTGATTCATTGGTCTTTATACAAGTTGTAATGATCTGGCAGATATGAGGGTTTGTTAAACAAGATTCTTTGACAACACAGACTCATTCTTAAGACTTTTACAAAAGGAGCATGTAGGTTGTTTTGTTTTCTAGGGGGCTAGTTAAGTCTTTGTGCCTTAGCACACTTTAAAAATGATTCTACTATCAAGTAAATAATGCAGGAAAATAACTAAGATGTACTTTGTTGTTGTTTGGGTTAGCTTAAGTTATAAGTAATGCATCCCTGCTATCACAATATACCATTTGTGTATTGAATGACCAAGTGATGTGAGTGGTTTTAAAATTATTATTATTATTATTATTATTAATGTATTGCTTTGTCCTTTGAATTCATTGTAACTTAGTTTTTGTTAGTTTTCACTCAACTATTGTTCTTTCCAGTATTTTCAGTATTTTTGTTTGTATTATAGTTTGTAGTATTTGATGGCTGCCAAAGTTAACAAAATTATGTAAGTCTTTTTTTGGTGTTAAACTTTTATAATATATCATGCTTGCCTAAATGAACTCAAATGTATTAATCTGAAATGTATTAATCTTTTTTTATTTAAACTGATTTATATTTACACTAACACAACAATATTAAACCATTTAAAACACTGAAAATGTAAAAATGTACTTTAAAAAAACCTACAATAATTACAAAGAACAGCATGTAATACACCATATTAAACACAAATTAAGAAAAGAATTACACATGGAATGATCTGTGTTAAATCAATTTAAATATTAGTTTACTTAAAACTGTCACCTATTAAATCACTGTCAGGATCCTGCCCTGACAGCCCTGTCCATCTTGTCTCTGTTCCATGTTTCTCTGTTTGTTTTGTGTCTAAGCACATGGTTCTGTCTTTGTTTGTGTCTGCCACGTGCTCCCCTTGTCTCACCTCCTTGTTACCCCTGGTCACGCCCCCTTGTTTAGCCCTTGTCTGCTTGATTGTTTTCACCTGATCCTCATGTGTACTTTCCTATATATTGGGGTTTCTTTCCTTGTGTCTCTGCTGGTTCGTTTTTGGTGTTTACCCGTCTCTTGGCCTACAATTTATCCCTTCGAGCTTGATAATTATTTTGATCTCTTATCTAGTTGTTTATATCCTTTTTGGTGTTTAGCTTTGTCTAGTTTAAAAGAAAAGGAAGTCTTTTTGTGTATTCTAATCTAGTTTTGTTTCTCATTCGATTTAAACTTTCATTTATTCTTGCTTAAGTGATTCCAGTTTTGGATTGAGTTTTGTTCTTACTCTTGGATTATAGCTTTGGTTTTCTTTTGCTTTGTTCTAATTTTGTCTTCAATTGTCTGTGTCGTTTTGAATCTTGTTTTTGTGTATTGTCCTGTCTTGGCCCCGCTCAGATTTCCTGACCACTGTACCCCACTGCCTGGAAGCAGCTCACCTCTCTCACGTGTCAAGTCTCTGGTCTTGTGAGTCTCTACCTGGCGACTAGTCTGGTGACGTTGCAGTTTCACTTGAAGCTATGAGTTTCCTGTGTCTACCTGGCCCTTCCTCTGGAGCTGCCTACTCTGTGCTTGGGCCTGTGGTCATCTTGGACTGTCTCAGTGGTCATCCCTCCTGCCCGTATTGTCTGCCCAGCCCGTCTGTTTGAACTGTTTCACTGCAGATTCCCCAGCTGTTCCAGTCTTCGTCTTGTTAATAAAATACCCTTGTCTGCTCATTCTGCATTTGGGTCCCATTTCTTGCAGATCCCTGACAATCACATAAAATTTTAGATAATGGCTGCTTGACATTTTTAGTTTAAATTAAAAGTTCAGGTTCAGGTTAAGGTTATCTAAACCTTTATATATATATTTTTTTATTTATTTATTTTTTACTTTGAGCTCTAAAGCCTCATTTATAGACTGCAGATGGGATATTTGAGAGACATGACGCGAACTAGGTCAGTCCTGCCCTGCTGTGCTTGCAGACAACTGACACAGGTTTGAAAATGGCAAAGCCACAAGTGGTTTACAGGGACAATCATCAGTGACATTAAAAGAGTGCCATGTCAAAAAATCTCATCTTACACAAACACACAGGAGTGTTCATGTAGAGATGAGGTGTTCTCTCATCTGCTTTGTCCCCACCCTCATTCATCACATTTTGTTTAATTCCTCCATTTCTCTGTAGGCACATCATTGTGGTTGACAGTCAGAATAAGTAGCGTCAGCAAGTAGATTGAAAAGTTCTTTTCAGGCATCGTAATCTTTTGTTTCCTTGCAGGAAAAGAAAACCTCAAGTTTGGTTCACACACAAAGCCAATTATAGGCACAGTAAAGGGATATTTCATCAGGCAGCAAAGCTGTCTATCACAGATGTAGACGGTTTGACTTTAGTCCATCACATATCACTGCCGGATGGTTTGAAGACGAGGTCATGCCTCTCAATGAGCGGGACATTGGTGAATGTATCAGACTCATTCACTGTTGCGACTCTTACATAATGACTTTATTTTATGTTCCAGGAAACCCAAATGTAGCTTGACAGTTTTATTTTACGAGATGGATACTTTACATTATGTGTCCTTTTTGTACTAGTACCAGCTTGGGTTCTGTTGAACAAAAAACAAAAAAAATTTCTATTATCGTGTTTGTTGGTCCTTTATGTGCTTTTTCACATATGTGTCTCTACTCTAGTACCCGTGCCAAACATGTACAACCTATACTGTATGTTACATACATAAATATCCATTTATATTTTATCCAACAATTCAATGTAATTTCTAAATGTCATTTATAATCTAATATAATTGTAGGGCCAAAATTTATATTTCTTTAGTGGTGTTAATAAATAAAATTTCTCACTCTGGCATACATTACTTTGCAGTAACATCGGGTCCTCCAAAATGTGTATCGGTTATGTGTATTATTTAATGCACATGACAATTAGACGAGAAAGGGAGAGAGAAAGCAGGGTTTGACAAATAAATCATGACTCACGACTTTGAAACATGACAATTAACGACGTTACTGAAGCATTCCAGAGAGGCGAAATTGCTGAAATCCACAGCAGACATTCAGAATGAGATTAGGATGGGACGTTTCTGGACTCAAAACCACCTCTGCTTGGATGGACCGAGAGGAGGCGTTTGTGAATGGGAGAGAGTAGAGAGCTATTCTCCTATTGTCACATATTGAAATATGTGAGAATAGGAGAAAAGGGGGTGTAAGTTTCTTTGCTGACGTCTTGCTGATTTCTATAGTCTCCCACTCTACATTATGCAACTTTATTGCTGCAGTTTTTCTCCATTTGTTGATCAACTTTTAATCTTATGTTCAAGATCTGATATTAATCATCATTAATCAGTAATTTAATCAATATAACACACTTTATATCTTCCAAAATAGGGAATCTGCATTCTAAATAGGGAATCTGCATATAATCAGAAATGGTCGATGAGTTGATATCACAACCAGCTTCTCTACAAAAATCCAACTGAAGAATCTGCAGCTGTATGTTGATACTCAAGGAAAACTCAGATAAGACACTCTTCATAAAAAACACCTACGCACATTCATACAGACGTGCGAAGTCAGCAGTTCAAGGACAGATATGATTAATCTGGTAATATATGTGAGAATTTTTGCACTCAAGAGAAGTCCAACTCAATGAGAACTGGTGAAATAATTTGAACCTTCTGAGCACTCAATAATAACGCTAACAGCTCATGACAACGATTCATACATCATTAAATCTTTTGAAGTTGGCTTTGATATTAAAGCCTCAACTTAATTTTTTTTTTTTATAACTTTGAGTTACTGGAGTCTCTCTCTTTCTCTCTCTATCCTTTTACATTGGCTGCATAGCAATGTTCAAACTTATAAGGTACTATATGCACTATGTGCTTCACTAAATATGAGAAAGTACACAGCCGAATTTGAGTGTGACCACCTTTCAGCATTTGTGTTGGGTTGGAAGTGTTAGCATAGCTAAACAATAGGATCTTTTAGGACAATACACCAGTATACTAATCTTGTGTCAAAATCTTGTGATTTGATTTAACAGATGGTCTTAATTTTGGCATTTGTGATTACAAGTATTAGATGTATGCATACATTTTAGCATAGCTAAATATTAGAATCTATTAAGTATGTCAGTTTACGACATGATACTATGTAATAAAGCTGTGGTCTCCAACCAGCTAAAAATAGCCTGATCTTAGAAGTGGTCAAAACACTGTTTTTAAATTGTTTTTTTTTTCGCGGGGAGACCACCTCATTTTGACATTTGAATTTAGGTTCTAGCATAGCTAAGCATAAGCATCTGTTAAGATACTACAACAGTATTGGGACATTCTAATAAATCATCACAGACTGTGTTAACCAGAGGTGTTTCCTCTGAGGAGTCAATGGAGGCCCAAAATATTGAATGAGAAAAAAATTGTAGTACAAAAAAACAAAACAACAAGAACCAAACAATAAGACCAATATTTCAAACCATAGGCATTAAAAAGTGTAAAAATCACTAATTTAACTTTAGAAACCTTGTCCAACATCAACACCAGCAGGTAAAGTTACAGTGGGAGTCATCTCTCTTGCCTCCCCTGAGCCCATTGAGTTTTAACAGACCCCATAAAGAATGCGTTGGGTTGAGTGGGGGGTAATTGAGAATGAATGGGGCGAAGTTATCCCGATATGAATGTATATGACTAGTTATGTTTGATTTTTGAACATGATTTTACTGTAGCTCTAGATTAAATTTGAATATGTGTTTACTTATCTCACCGATGCACTTTTCCTCAAAATGAATAAAAACAGAAAAATGCAAACTCAAAATATTATAAAAACCTGCAATAATTAAATTGTTAAATAAGACAAATATAATTTATGTATTTTATCCCATTTTTTTAACCAGTGCTGCTGACCTTTGATGATCCAATTCAACCATACTAATAAGCAAAAATGGCACATTTGTGTTTCATTTTTGTTATTGCTGAATAGTGTTGAACTTTCTTCTCCTCTGTCATATTCTTCACGCAATTAGTTTGAGCTGCTATCTCTACTGTACAGACATGAATTTACACTTAATTCAGCCTGAGGCATATTCATTTCACTTTTGGTGTGAAAGGGCTTTTACATTTCTGAAGAAGAAGAAAATGCAAGCCTTGTGAAGATTTAAAAAGTAACTCAAAAGAAACCTAATGCATTAACTAGTTAATTTAATTAATTAATTTGGGGAGTAACGTAATATTGTAATGTTTTACTTTTAAAAGTAACTTTCCCCAGCACTGCCCATGCATTCCAACATCTGCGTGACACATGAATGAGTGTGGTGCGTGACTAAACCAATGCCAGGCCTGCCAGTGTCCATTTGTCAGTGCATGTGAGTAATGAGTTTAATCTCTCCAGAGACTGTGCATTCATATGCTGTGATTGGGCCTGAGCCACGTCAGCTTCAGGATCTTAATCTCAAATTGGCCTTTAATGTTTTAAATAATTTATGCAACAGCATGGAAGATGTGCCCGTGCTGTTCCTGCCTTTATCTTTGTACCAAGTACCTGTTCTGAGCAAGCCTTTCAACTATTTCTTTATTTTCAGCAGACAAATGACACCAAGGGTGACCATCTGCACAAGTAATTCTTCGTCTTCAATCAATATGCATGTGAAAGATGACCGGTTCCAAGCATAAGCATAATTAGTGGCTGATGTGAATGCACACATGCATGCGTGAACTCACAAACACACACTCCTCATTTCAATTATCTTGCACCTGTCTGGCTTTCAATACGAGAGACTTTACTAAAGTAATGTTCCCAGCATGGGTCTATTCTTAGATCCATGTTAACACAGCCCTCATGGCCTGCTGGTCAATTAGGCTGAGTGGCACATGCTGCAAACTAATAATCTCATTCCAAATGAAATGTAGAAAAGATACGATCAATCCATTCCAGATATTAGCCTTCTCATGGACTATTATGGGCACTTCTGAATGTGCAGGCAATGGACAAAATGATTTGAAAATGTAATGGTTACATAACCATTCCAAATTCCAGAGATCCAGATTTGTATACTGCAATGTTCATACATAAAATGTTTGGTCAAATAAATATTTAATATAATAAATGCAATAAATACTGTTTTGATAATCTTTCATGTAGCGTGACAGATCGATGTAATAATGCCTCAAATGGTAGCAAAGAGTGTGACTGTGCATGGTCATCCCTTCTTCTTTCCTAATGTTTTTTAACGCGAAATAAACATTAATGATCATCTCATGAAATATAAGACGATTATATACTATGTATTATATTTTACTCTACCTGTTAGTGCAACAAGTTATGGCAGCCAATGTGTAAAATGTGTACAAATTTCAACAACATATATAAAGTGTATTATTTAGAAGTGAATTGAAACTGCATTATGTGCAATGTACATGTTTGCATACAATTATGAGTGTTGATTATTGTATTTAAAAATAAATAAAGTAATAAAATAATTTAATTTACGTTTGTGCTCTGTTGTGAATTATAACCTTATAGTAATGTAAAAGGCTCCCTATAGTTAAGAGCATACGCTATTAAATAGCAATATCTTCAGTGAACCGCTGTTCATATATATGTTCAGTTTTATCCCCCCTGCTATACTGAACCCATACTATGACATCAAAGGTACGTAACAAACCGTCGAATTTGTGTAGACAGATAATTGAGGATGGAAATGCGATGGCAGGACAAAGTAAATTAGCACACAAGTGACATTTTATTGTAAAATACAGATTTTAAGATGCTTGGCGACATTGCTATACAACTGTCGGTTCAATTTCGAATGAAAGATGTTTCCGTTTTTTCGTAGTTTTAGGTTCTTTAAACTTTCGTATAAAGGTTCCTTTTTTGCACTATACAGATGTTGTGCAATAGAAATATTAAAGGTTCTTCGAGCAATCAAAAATGACGATAAAATGAGAGAATATAAATAAATATAAATAACTCTGAATCTCTCTTCAGTGTGTAAGTTCATGCATCTTTTTTGTATTCCTCAGCATATATACATCATGACTTCATATTTCATTTAAATTGTGAATGTGTTCAACAATGTTTCTGAAATGCTGAACATCTTCAGAGAGCACAAAACACTGAAAGAAAAACATTGAATATCAGCTTTTGCATAATTTAACATTTGATCTTGCACTTTAAATTGCTGCATAGGCTTACATTTTTTTAATATCAGGATTATGTAAGAGGTGTTTTGTGGTAAACTATCTTTTAATCAAAGATGCTTGTGTGTTTGAGAGCAAACAGAACCAGAGAGAAAGAGAGAAAGCATCGAAGCGTCCTCTGGATTGACAGGTTAAATAATAGTTTCAACTCTAAAGGACATGAAATTACAGTTGTTGACACATTTGAAACCAGGTTGATCTGCAAATCTACAGCTTGGAGGTTAAACGGCTCTGATATGGTAATCAGTGCATTTCATCTTATCATTGAGGGCCACTCAGTCCACATGTACGTAGGCCGTAGCATTACTACACAGAACATCAGTATTAAGTGCTTTTTGACTTTATCCATTTGAGCCATTGAAATATGCAAAAAAGATCTTAAACTTTTTAAAGATTCACAAATTTGCATATTAATCAAAAGTGATTTAGATCTCACAAAAAAATAAATTTGCTTTAATACCATCAGAAAATGAATGGTTTGTATGAGTGGTTTATTTAAATATACATAATGCACATAAATAAAATAAAAATTCTGCCCCTTTTTAAGTTAAAATTGCATAAAATCACAGGAAATGTTTTTAAAAACCTATAACGGTTTTTGCCTTTATTTATTTAGTCATTTAAATGTTATATTAGCTGTTTCCCATTATATAACATTAAATATTATGTTTAATATATGAGCATAATGTTACTTTAAGAAAATTACGCAGGACTGTGTGTGTTTTTATGGAGACATCATGCATGCAAATGTCATCATGGTGTTCATCCTGCTATCTGAGCACTGAAGTCCTGCCTCAAAATTGAAATATAGTTACGCATAGAGTGTTAGCTCACACTGACAGATCTTAAACACACTTTCAAACTTGAATTACTGCCTTGAACAAACTCCTGATTTAATATGATAATATGAATTAATACGTTAATCTCGCTTGAGTTTTCTTTTTAGCGTGACTTTTGTTTCAACTTTCTCTTCTGTCTTTTTTCCCCTCCTCTAACAGGGACACAAGTGCACTTCAAATAATTAAGTCCCCTCTTTTCCTAGCCGCTGTGCTTCCTTTCATCCTCTCAGACACAGAGGACACAAGCACACATCCAGACAAACACAGCACCTGACAGAACCGACCGGCTAAGGTGGAGGCATCATTTAGTATTTATAAAACGTGTCTGTTGGAGCGTGTTTGTGTGTGTCCGTGCGAGCACACGACTGAGCAAACACATTAATTTTAAATGCACCTCAATGAGGGTAAGTGATCCCTTATTAGCAAGACATCAGCCCCCAAAATGGGATCAGAGAATGGCTTTCATTGGTGTGTAAATGGACCTCATGACTTCCCAGCTGGGACGATTCTGCCAGAAGGACAACCGACTGAAATCACCATCTGGACAGGGACCAAAAAAAGCCTGAGTGACCTTAGGAAGTCTGTTTTTACTTTTTGTCTTCCTCGTGGCATCTGATTTTGACCAGTTTCAAACCTCAAGTAGGCAAGAGGAGGGATTCTCAAATATGCATTTATACAATTGCACTGGAGGACAAAATGAAGAAGTGTATGGATAATGATTAGGTTGAGCCCTAGAAGCATTTGGCAGAACATTTGTATAGTTTAACTGACTTGTGCAAGTTAAAGAAGGCAAAACTACACTAGACGTGCACAAATCAGATGCTATTTATTGCAACAAAGTGACTAGACACTTTTTTAGTTGCTTTGGTTCTGGAGGCCTTTTTCTAATTCTTTTTTTCAGTAAATATGTTGTGTGTATACATAGCTGCAATAATAAATTATAATATCGCTGTTTTTACTGTATTTTTACATTTAAATTCACTAAACAGACACTATTAACTTAGTTACTGATTAAAAGTGTAAAATTAAATATATATGTGGAACATTTGGTGTGGTCAGAACTGACTTTCATTACAAAAAAGAAAAAGAAAAAAAAGACTCTTCTTGCTTCTTGTCTTGATTTCTTGCCCCCTTTGCACCACAATTGAGACAAACCTCAGTATTGCTCTTTTTCAAATTCACAACCTGAAACTGAAGGCAGCGCTTAAATGATTCAGGAACCTTGGCATCCAACTCATCTAAAAAACGCTAATGTTTACAAAGCTCTAACCTAAAATACTTTGCCAATTCTACTCCCACAATTTTACGAATAGCATTATCACTCTCCTGAAGATTTATAGATTCATTAGTAATGGGAAGTCGGTCTCATTTACGCAAACTGCCTCTTTCAGACAATTAGTTTTGATGAACCTGTTCAAAAACCAATTCAGTGGTTCTTTGCATCACTGTTACATGTTCCCTAACTCCTGCTGTGGTATTTCTAAATGCTCTAATACATTCTCATGAAGCCATTTTAATGCACAGATTTTGGTTTATGATGTTTTTCTATTATTATTATTGTGGTGATTGTAATTTGTAATTTGTAATTTGTAATTTTAATTTCCAGTTCCAGTTTTAAGCCCACTTTAATTGAGATTAGTGTTCTTGCCATAATATCCTGTTACATTCAGTGCTTTTCCTGCATATTGTTTATTATTTTGATAAATATTGATTAAGTCTTACGTATGTTCTTAAGCACTGCAGGACAAATTTATAAATAATTAATTGTTTCTTAAGCAAAAGTATTAAGTGGATAACCTTTTTTTATTATCAGTTGTGCATTTTTTTTGTTTTACAGCAGTCACAATTTAGCTCATAATAGCTTCAAGACATTTATTAAATGTAATTTGCATTTATGTTAATCAGTAAAACAAAATTATTTACATCTCTTAGCTGAAAATAAAAGAATTAATAATAATAAAAAATATATTTATTAAAACCAATCCTTTCTTAGTGGTTAGTTCACTCCTTTTTTAGGGGTTAGTTCACCCAATAATCAAAATTATGTCATTAATAACTCACCCTCATGTCGTTCCAAACCCATGAGACCTCCTTTTATCTTCGGAACACAGTTTAAGATATTTTAGATTTAGTCCGAGAGCTCTCAGTCCCTCCATTGAAGCTGTGTGTACGGTATACTGTCCATGTCCAGAAAGGTAAGAAAAACATCATCAAAGTAGTCCATGTGACATCAGAGGGTCAGTTAAAATTAAAAAAAAAAAAAAAATTGAGGCATAGAAGATACATTTTGGTCCAAAAATAGCAAAAACTATGACTTTATTCATCATTGTCTTCTCTTCCGTGTCTGTTCTAAGAGAGTTCAAAACACAGCAGTTTGTGCTATCCGGTTCGCGAACGAATCATTCGATGTAACCGGATCTTTTTGAACCAGTTCACCAAATCGAACTGAATCTTTCGAAACGGTTCGCGTCTCCAATACACATTAATCCACAAATGACTTAAGCTGTTAACTTTTTTAATGCGGCTGACACTCCCTCTGAGTAAAAAAAAAAACAATATCCTGGAGTAATTCATGTTACATCTTCAGTTCTCTCTTCACAGCAGTTCAGTCAGTGTACTGTTTGAGTAAATGAATTACTCCGGGATATTTCCCTTTCTGGACATGGACATTATACCGTACACACACTTTCAATGGAGGGACTGAGAGCTCTCGGACTAAATTTAAAATATCTCAAACTGTGTTACGAAGTTAAACGGAGGTCTCACGGGTTTGGAACGACATGAGCGTGAGTTATTAATGATATAATTTTGATTACTGGGTGAACTAACCCTATAAATGTCTCTAAAAATATGTTTCCAGTTCATTGCGTTAGTTATTTATGCTGTTTAGTTAATAAAGTGTTTTTCCTCTTTTTAATTTATTTTTATTTCATTGTTTCAAGTAAATCAACTTAAACTCATTTCATTTTTAGGTAGTCTCAAAGACTTTATTTTAATTCTTTTTTTTTTTTTTTTTAGTGTAGCGGGGCAGATTCTGTTTCATTCATAAACAAATCATTCAGGTGGGTTTAGTGAATCAGATGTGAAGTGATTCATTAATAAGATTTGACTCAGAAGAATCATTTGTTCTCTGTCAGATATTTTACTTACGAATAAAGATTTGCATACAAATACACTTTTTTGTTGTTGTTTTAGTTTTTTTTTTTTTTTGCAACACTAAAAATCTGATTAATTGTTCAAAGGTGTTTACATATATTACAAATGTATGGAAAATCAATTTAGATGGGACTGGCAAGTACTAATTAAGCTAATTTATCCTAAATTGAGTCAAAGTTGCTGAGAAACACAAAGCCTGTGGATTAAGCGCTTATTTCATAGGTTTCTCTCCCAAGCTGAGAGTAATTGTCACTTTTGTTTCACACTATCAAACTTGTGCATGACAGAGAGGATTTAGATGATAGAACAGGTGTTCAAAAAAACTAAGGTAACGGCACCCAGTGTCCTTCAATTCGGCAAGCGCTTGCTCAGTCATTAACCTGACAAGAGATTACTCTGAGCTGCCAGAGGCTTCCAGGGGCATGTGAAGGAAAATAGGACCATCATCTTCACCATTTCGATTCCGTCATAGCCTCCGTCCGACCTCCAATCATGGCCCGTCTCAGATAAACGCGGTTTAAAGAAGTCTCTCGTTCATATTCCAAGGTCTTTGCGTCACGTAATGGCTTTGCACTTACTCTTTGCTTAGAGAGAGAGAGCGAGAGAGAGAGAGAGAGAGAGAGAGAGAGAGAGAGAGAGAGAGAGAGAGAGAGAGAGACGAGGGAAGAGAGAGAGAGAGACGAGGGAGAGAGAGAGAGAGACGAGGGAGAAAGTGACTGTGAGATATTTGTGTCTGTTGCCGTATGACACAAGGGCAAAACAGGGTGATTACTGCACAAGGGCATCCCAGAGACATTTTTATTGTGCGGTTTTAATAAATAGCTTGTGAGAAACACACAGAGGCAGGAACAGTAAGGATACTAACTTATAAAAATGTATCATTTTAGCAGTCTACTATGTTTCCTTTGTACCATGGAGTATCATGTAAATACTACAGAGCTTTGATGCTATTTCTATTTGAAAGCAGCATGGTACCACCATAGTATTATCTTTTTGTTAACAGACGGCAATTTAAAATGGGAAGTCTTCAACCCTCAACAGAGGATAGGAGGCAGAAAGGACATTGCTCTCTTGTTCATTTTCCCAGACTGCAATAAGGTTAAACTGAGAGCAAAATGAAAACTTTTAAAAGAGAAAAGACCTCAATAATATCACAATATATTTATTTTCATGCAAGATCCCGATTGTCTCAAACTGTCTTCACTTTTGCACAAGTAAAAGTCAGAGAGCTCAGTATGAACCAAAACACTTCTTAGACCATTTAAAAAAAGCAAATTAAATGCTTAAACGGTTGAATATATAATTATGCAAAATAAAGAAAAGAAAAAGCCATCTGAATTAATCTCAAAAAATATGGTCTCAATCATGCCATATTTTTGTTTTGTTTTTACATTTTTACATTTTTATTTTAAAATCATCTTTTTCAGTTTTTTTATTTCTTATTTTTGAAAAAAAAAAAATTTAGCTTCACTTGATCTAAATATTTATATTAGTTTTAGTATTTTATCACTCTAAAGTTAATGCTTTTGACCCTTTTCACTTTTTCATAAATACTCTGCATTCATCCCATCTAAGATGCACAGACGTTATTGAGGTGAATACACACCAAAGAGCAGTTGGGGTTTGGTGCCTTGCTCAAGGGAACCTCAGTCATGATATTGAAGGTAGTACATTCACTCCCCCAACCTTCAATGCCTCGCGGTATGAGGCTCGAACCCACAACCTTTAGGTTACAAGTCCAACTCTCTAACCATTAGGCTATGACTTCCCAAAATGTAAATAATTTAAATATGTTTAATGACGTTAAATTTGTTTTACTTTGTAACACAATGTAAACACTAATTTATTTAGTTAGTTAAAATGTTCGATTTATTATTATTATCATTATTATTTTATTATTTCTTTTTGTTACCCACAACAACACTGTACTTACACTGTTCATACAAGCACATTTATCTCTCTGTCTCTCACCTGCACTCAACTCTACATATCTTGATTGAAACTGATTTATGTTTTTGGTCTTCAAAAGTCCCCCTCCCAACACACTGTCCTTCCTTACAAGCTTTGAGTGCAATTACTCAAGCCTAGTCAAAGGAACAACAATAGTATCCCAAGGTCATTGGCAACAAGCTGAGCTGACAGTTGGCAGCCCACACAGATACACAGTAATTTACTCTGTCCTTCAGGATATCTGCCTTTTAAGAACCTGCCACACAACCAGAACAAATGCTCTGTCATTAAAAGCAGATTCTTCTCTCCAGAAGAACCCAGCTAAGAACAGAAGTGTGTGCTTATTATTTTATTGTGGTGCAGATGGTGTGCTGATGCACCTGTGGTTTTGCATGCACTCTTATGGGTGTTCCAGGCCTGTTAGAGCTCTGGGTCTTTGTTTGGGTTTGTGAGGTCACGGTTTGCGAGAGGATTTAAAGTCGCTGGAGGAAGTGAGGTTTATGATTTCAGGCCGCAGTTTCACACTTTTTCACTTGGTTAGTTTGAGAGTGTGCACACACACACACACACTCACACACACACACACACACACACACACACACACAGACACATACACACACACACACACCACACACACACACAACACACACATATATATATATATATATATATATATATAAACGTGCAGGCACACAGTGAGCCCAGAAGCTATTTGGAACAGTCTAAAAATAACAAGTTAATGCATGATATTATAACACTTCATAGTTTAGTACTATTAATGTGTTTATTCAATTTGACATTGCAACTTCATGGTTCATCCAAAATTAAAATTCAGTCATGATTTACTCACCGTAATGTCATTACAAACCAGTATGAAATTGTTTTTCCTGTGGAACACAGAAGAAGATATTTGGAAGAATGTTGGTGATTATTGAGCATTCCACTGTATAGACAAAAAACATCTCTCAAAATATATTGTATGTTCCATAGAAAGAATGTTAACTATATATTTAATGCTCTTCACACAGTGAAATCTAACTGATTCAAAATCATTCTTTTCAGAAATGTACATTAAACATAAAAATATATTTGGATGGCATAGTACAATGACTGTTCACGGCAATTTGAGCCTATTTATAACTTGCACGATAAGCAACCTAATAAGCTAATAAGAAGTGTTGTTATTGAAAACTAAAAGCAAAACAAAGCTGAAATAAAATGATTAATAAAATAAATAATATTAGATGAAAATGGTCTTGCACACAAGAAGCCACAAAGTAGTATTGTTATTGTAAACTAATCTTAAAACTATTAAAAATTAATTTTGAATATAAATGAAATAAGGTATAAATATTAGATGATAATTTGAAATGTTGCCTTGGGAACTAATTTAAATAAACTAAGTTTAAGTACTAAAGTTACTAAACCTAAAACAAAAATAAAACTGAGAAAAGCACACAAGAAATTGAATAAAAATAAAATGAAATCCGAGTGTAACATAATAAAAGTATAAAATAAAATCATAAAAATAAAGACTAATTAGAAATAACCAATGATATCAAAATAGTATGTAAAAAAAAAAAACATTTTTTTAAATATCAGTGAAGAGAAGTGATGAAAACAAGCATATGCTGACACAGCTATAAGTAGGTAAACATTGATTAGATGCTTTTATCCAAAGCAACTTACAATTCACTTGTCAGGTTAAGTGGCTTTCTTTAAGGACACAATAGTGGTAACTAATGAGCCACCCCTCATGGGGTTTGAAGCTTAAACCTAGCCAGACCATTGTTTCAAACTGCTTAATTAAAGCACACCCTCATGATCTACTCCATGAGATTGCTGAAATGTTCTTCAGCACTCTCGTTAAGAACAAACAGGAACTTTGAGTGTCGCGTCCACACCTTTAAGACATAAATTATGCCTCTATAATCATTAGGCTAAAGGAGTAGGGGTGCAAAATTATTTCTAAGCAGGAAATGGATTAGCATAGAAGTTGAGGAAGAAGCTTTTATCATGTCGTGAAAGATTCAGATCAACATTTGACGGCAGCGGTGCTGGAACCCAGGGCAATTTTGTGTGTGTGTGTGTGTGTGTGTGTTTGAGTGTTTTGCTTATTCATGCATGCATGTGACATTTCATGAGAAGCCGGTTTACATCAGTGCCTGTCTGTGGCCAAACAGCATTTCCTGTTTACGGGTTGGCAATTACATTTTCACATTTTCACAAGCCCAATAACCTCCTTTGCAATTTTGGAAAGACAAGGTCATAAAAGGTGACATCTAAAGTTTGTCCTAAGCGGTTGATGATCCCTTTTTTGTCACACCCTCTTGTGCAACGTGTGGGACAGAGTGTGTCTGTTTGTGTTTGCTTAACCTTGTACTGCATAGTGTCACCCTGAGGCAATATTAAATCTTTTTGCAGTTGTTTACTAGATGTTTTAATCCAAAGTGACACACTCGTTACATGGACAGTCTTTCTACAGTGAGAACTCAAGAACTCAATGGTGATTGCTAATGCCTTGCTCTTTCTTTCTATTTTTACTTATGATAATATACAAGGATGTGTACTACACGACAGATTAATAGATAGAATAAGTAAACTTCTATAAACCCAAAATTATGTTTTTACAATATGCAAGTTCAAAAGGCTTAGAATTTTTCTTTGTTTGATCAAACTTGTATATCAGTTTTTCATCAAACTGACAATGTTACACTGAATCATTTCTAATGAAAATAGCATCAAAAATAAGTTGTATATACTGTTCTGCATTAGATGGGTCCTCGTGCGGGTCTAGAGATGCGAAGCCCCGCGTTTGGCGTGTATGCCCCATAATACTAATCTTGTTAATCGTTATAATAGCATACGTTTTCTGTAAAAATATGAATCAAAACAACTCACCTGTCGAGAAAACACAAGCAAGATTGGCATCTTTTTCTAGTTGAAGTTTGTCACGAAGCTCTCTCCGTCTAGAAAATGCACAGATATTAATCCTCGCTCTTTCTCTCCTCTTGTACCAAACTCTTCTTGGGTCGTTTGTTTGGCCCGTACGCTTACGTTTATGGGAGCTGTCATTGTCAACAGAACCAGCGGCAGACGGTAAACAGTAATTATGTTCCATAAATAAGTAACACAATCCACCATAAAACGTGCAATAAGAAGTAAATAAGGAACTGCTTGAAGCAAACCATTTTTTTTGGGGACATTACTTCCGCATTTGTCCATGACACTGTTGTCATGTGGCTTCTACAGTAAAGGCAGTAACAAAGGGTAACTAACGTCATTGACAGGCGACTGCACTGCCCCGTGTCACTGTTTAGAGTGAGAATTTTCTCATGATTTGCAAGTAGTTGAAAACATTAGAGATATTGTTAGAAATCAGCTGGACAAATATATATAACACTAGCCTATTGGTTTTTGGATATTTTACTGCAAATATCTTACAAATTGTACCTTTAAAGAGCCACAAAACAGTATTTATTGTTTGAAAAAATTTTTTTTTGAAAGCTAAGACTTTGTTTCATAACTAATGTAACCTGCTCTGTCTTGTCTTTCAGCATGTTGCCAGTTTCTTCTTTGCTTCGCAATGTATTTTTTACTATGTGAGAACATAGATATAGCAACAGTAAACAAGGGGACGGGTCTTTGCGAAAGGGGTCAATTAAAATGGTAGAATATTTACAGAAGAGAAACACTGATCACCCTAATGGTGACTTGACATACAACTTACAATAAAATGTGAGCAAAAACATAACATAAAACCAAAACAATTAATAATAAATAATAATTATTATTATTTATTATTAAAACAGTAAATTATGAATAACAAATATTTATGTCATCATAACAACTCATGCTTTTCATCAAAAATACAAATTATTTAAGTTCATCGTCAGACTGTTTATTTGGACCCCATCACCAAACTTGACATTGTAGGTTTTGGTGTTTAATATTTCAACTATTAGTAATTCATACTAAATGGCCTGAAAATTGACTGCAGTCTAGATGATTTTCAGCAGGGGAGAGAATTATTATTATTATATGAGTATGGTGGTGGGGAATTATCCATGCTGAGGGTTGTGATAAGCTGATAAAGGTTCCAGGCTTATTTTTTTAGTCCCGATTCATCCATGAACTGTTTTGACCACATGATGAGAAATACTTGACTTTTTGAAGAATATGGAATCATGCAAATGTACATGAATACTAAAGGTGTATGGCAGATGCATTCAGTTTCTCTGGCTTTGTAAAAATGGAAAAAGGTGGAGCTAAAATGTTGGAGTGCTATGAGTGTCATAACTATGGCAGTTTTTTTTTTTTTTTTTTGTAAAGTGCATGCAAGCATGTTTGTGTATATTTAATTGACGTACACTTACTGTATTGTTTGAATGAAAGTGACTGCTGAATGAAAAATTTTTAATATACTGAGCAATGAGTACTGAATAATACAGTGTAAATATCATGTTGTATATAAAAAGAAAAAGTTTATTAATCTCCATAAAGAATTTAGCAAACCACGAGCATTCAAAGGGGTCAAAGGATTTTATCAGAGCCAAAATGGTGATTGAGCTAAGGCAGATTGCAATAATTTACCAACCCAGGACTGAATCTGCGATTGCTATTGCACAATCCCATGCATTTTAGAAGTGTGCATGTACGCACGTCTTTATGTGTACAATCATTGATTTACATGCAAAGTGTTTCTTTAGGCAAGTATATGTGTTCATGTGTGAATGTTTACCAGTCTCAAGGGCCTTAAAGTGTGCTGCATAAATGTTTTTAAATAAGGTTTCTCTATGAGTGTGGGTGAGTGTTCGTGCGTGTGTTTGAGAGATGAAAGCGAGAGCAAAGGTAAATTAGAAGGGCTTGTAATATCATCATTTTTCCACAGGGCAGTTTCATCTGCTGAGGGACCACTTAGTTCTCTCACTTCACGCTGTGCTATATGGTTTAATTTGAAGTTTAAAAAATTACTTGTTACAATATTTACTTTCATTATGATTTTTTTTTTTTTTTTTTTTGCACTGGCAGAATAGTTATCTGTACATTGCATTTAACACACCAAATTACTTTTATCTGTGCAAATCTTCTATAATTGTAGATCCATGATCAGATTTTACTGAATATTGCATAATGTATGTGATAAACCAAATTTCAAGGTGATAGTGCATAAAGGAAAAGCTGCACATAGTTGCGTTATACTATTACAGGACTCAAAGCTTCATATCTGTGTATTGATTTCATGATTTATGACCATCACCATGATTATTTTTAATACTCATCACCATGAATTTTTTTTTTTTTTTTTTGGTGGAGAATACTTTAGGATGTAGCAAATTCAGTGTGTGTGTGTTTAAGTGTTAGCTGCTTTTTGATATCTTTGACAGGTTTGTCAAGTTGCTGTATAAAGCAAGCGCGCTGTAAGGCAAGGTGAAGGGAACTCAAGCTCAGAGTCTGTCAGCACAGACACGGTGCTTCGACTGGTTCACGGCTGGAAAATCACACCTGAACATCGTTCTCAAAGGTTTCAGTTCTGACCCAAGAAGTGACCCACTATGGTGCCCTGGAGATAACATGGTCCGTTCACTCGTGGGAACGTCATATTATGTTATTAAGATAATTTTGTCTAGGTAACGACATCATTATGTCGTGGCCCCGGGATGCTATGTTGACGGAATGACATCCATTTCTCGTGGCCACGACTTCTTATGTTGAGGGAACAACATTTATTTCTCGTGGCCATGAGTTTAATGCGTAAACAAACCTCCGTGACCATAGCAACACAGGATAATCAGAGATGGATTCATTAATATTTTTTTTTAATTAAGAATTGTAAATTATTTTTTATAAAAAATATTTCATTATTAAATTATTATATTAACCATATGCTTGGCTACTGGAATTTTTTTTCTGTGTGATAGTTAGCATTCAAATTAAGTTTATCATGAGTACAATGTTACATAAAGTGCATAACATAAAATAAGTCTACAAGAAAACATTTTCATCCATCCTACGGTCTGGTAAGTCCATTAACTGATCGTGTTTTCCCCGTAATATTTGTAATTATTTATTATTATTATTATTAGACTATTATTATGGTATTTTGTACAATTATTATATAGGATTGGTAAATTTTTTTTTTTTTCATTTTGATCTCTTTACATAACATTCTGAATACTTTTGTAAATAAATAGCTGACTGTAAATGCTCGACATGCAAATCAAGTCTTGATTATGCTGTATGGAACTTTTGTTAGAAGGCATTTAAAATGTAACATAAAATTCATCTTATCTCAGCTAATTAATATACCATAAGTATAAATACTATAGTGTAAGTTGATGAATTAATCATAATTATGAATATATATATAATATAT